>NC_083475.1:18660682-18743182 GCF_030014155.1 Tachysurus vachellii
ATATAGTGTGTGTGTGTGTGTAATTACTGTAATTACATTATCTTTATGCCTTGACTTAAATGAACATGGGCCACAAATTGAATGATAGAAAAGAAGTTTAATTCCTATTAATAAGTATTAATAACGGCCTTTTAATCGCTCTTAAACTGAAGTCACTTGATATTATTTCCATCCTAAAACATTTAGGTCTAATAAGATAAATGAAATCAGTGTATTACTCCATGCTCACTTTTTTCCTAAAACAAGGATTTAATTGCACAAATTCAATTATTATTCATTTACAGATACATACATACATACATATATATTAATATATATATACATGCATATATACATACAGTAGTAATGCATGTATTTGAGTCATTATATAGTGAGTAAATATATTTATTCACAACTCAAATTTGAGCTTTATTACACAAATAACAAGACTTTAAGCAAAACGTTTAAAAATATCTTCTCTCTCCTCTAGTTGTCGGAGGTGTTATTTGCTTTCCACACCGAACACAATTCTGATGCAACTCTGTGTAAATACACAGATTCTACTGTGTGTGTGTGTGTGTCTTGTTGTGTGTTGCCAGAGCACATGCCATGCTGACAAGCTGCAGATCACTAAGTGAAACAAAACATTCTTTAATAATTCAGCAGCAGCCCCTCCTTTCTTTCTCTCTCTCTTTCTCTCTCTCTCTCTACATATATATATATATATATATATATATATATATATATATATATATATATATATAAAAACTCAACTCTGTCTCTCTCTTTCTCTATATATATAAATATATATATATATATATATATATATATCTCTCTCTCTTTCTCTCTGTGTCTCTCTCTCTCTCTTTCACTTACTCTCATTTGCTTGCTCTTGCTCACTCTTTCCTTTTTCTTTCTGACACACACACACACACAGCCTTTTAAATCCTCTGTGTTTGAGAAAGGAAGGGGCTCTTTTTATGATTCCAAGACTTTTATCCACACTCTGATCGCTGGATGAAGCCAAAACACTAGGATTCGCTGTGTGTGTGTGTGTGTGTGTGTGTGTGTGTGTGTGTGTAGGCATGCACGTGTGTTGGGCTTTGTTTGTTCCCTGTCTATCCCTCAGCTTTAGTTGATTGTAATCACGCTTATCTATAATGCACTCTCTCTGGCTTTACACTATTAGCTCAGTTTTGGGAGTGTGCCTGTTCCTCAGTTCTGTTTCTCAACTCGCTGACCTGAAATATAATTGTAGTAATCATGTGACTTGGTGCACACATGCACAAACACACACACACTTGTATAATACCGGCTGAATAAAATATTCATGAGTGGCCAGCTGTACAGAGGAAGTGTATAGACGCTGAAGTGAGAGAGGTTAGACAGAAGATGAGGACCTGGACCTTACGAGGCCTTCAGAGCAACCACAGGCACCATCAAAGCAAAATGCTTCTCTAGAATGTCAAGTGCACAAGCTGATTCCAGAGTGTGTGTGTGTGTGTGTGTGTGTGTTTTATAGAGGCAGTCAGCTGAGAGGTGTGTGTGTCTGTGTCTGTGTGTGTCTGTGTGTGTGTGTGTGTGTGTGTGTGTGTGTGTGTGACAGACAAACACGTGGGGTTGTCAGCTCAGCTGTCAGGTGTAGAGTTGATTAATGAGGATCTGGAAATGGTTTTGCGTGGATATCACTTGTCTTATTCTCATGCGTGCGCGCACACACACACACACACACACACACACACACTTTCTTTACCATGTATACCTAAATTCCAAGCACTAAACAAGGACATGTGGGTGGAGGGTGAAGTAGAGCACACGGTAGATTGCTCAAATAAAATGGATGCCATTTTTCTCTAACAGTAAACTGTACATACAAATTTAATTAGTTGTCGTTAATAACGTCTGAAAGCATAGTGGAAAATATCCATCGCTCACAATATTTTTTTAGGCAGTAGCCAGAAAGGTGCCATTTGGTTCAGAGGGAAAGGATATGTCCCAAATTATTGCACAATTTAATACTAAGTATATAAGTATAGTATGCGGTTTGGGATGCAGCCTCACTGTAATCACTTTTCCACCAAACCGTACAGAACAACAATCTTCAGTAATACTGTCTGTAACATTCCCATAGAGGCTTTGTGTCTTTTCAGATCCAGAGTAAAATATAAATCAGACTTTTTTTTTTTCCCTTTCTTTCTAATTTATTCTCGTCCAATTTTCACCCACCCTAAGATTATAACAGCGATCAATCCAGGAGACGAAGACAATCACGTGCTTGTTATACAGATCTGTTCATCCTGATCACAGGGTTGTGTAGTATTTCATTTTTTTATAGTGATGATTATACCTTTTTAAAATGTGATGTATTACTACCAAGTATTTATTTATTTATTTAAAAAAAAAAAAATCTTGGTTTTATTAGTGGCCCTTTATACCATGATGCAAGTATTGTACCGTACAAAAGTCTGAGAATATTTGTCATGTCTGCCTCTAGTAGTAGAAAGCGAGTAATTGTGTGCTGTACATCAAGAGAGAATTTAAAGCGTGTCATTTCTGAAGTTTGTTAAATTCGTAAAGTTGTAAACGAGCTCATTTCTTTGCACCTACCCCGCTAGCAGCTCTTCAGTGTCGGACATCTAGGAAAGAATCGAGTCAGACATGCCCTTGTTTGTGTAAGGACCAATCACAGGCGTGTTTGTGTAGTCAGGAGTTCACTCGCCAGAGTTATTTCATATCGTCGGCGGAATCCAGCCGCCGTTATGAGGTCTTCAGCGTCCTGACAAAACTCTGACAAACCGTACATGTCTTGCTAACAGCCACCTTTTCAATTCTCTACCTCCAAACACCACCTCGACCATTAAAGCGACTCGGCTCCCAGACATCTGTCCAAACATGTCTGAAAAGGTTTAAAACAACAAACCTTGCTGTACTTTTATTACACCAGAAACAAGTGCAGTTGTTTAAACCAGGGCAAATTCATTATCGGGTTTCTCTCTGCTTTTCCCACTACCATCATTTGTTTTTCTTTTAAACTCCTTTTGCCAAAACATCTCTCTTTTTAATTAAATTCATAAGTTGACGCAATTTGCTTCCCCGTTGGAGATGGGGTTCGGGACGCGAAGCCCCGAAGACGCTATTCTTCGCCTCGTTGAAAGACTTGCACGTAGAAAGAATCGTTACAAAACACTCACACGTCCTTCACACGTTTCTCTTTTGCGTTGTATTTACACTTTTCTTTTTCATAATTAATTAACAATAAATGGATTAATCTCTGCAGTTTTTGGTTGCTATGCCAACCGGCGTAGCTGAAGAATTTCCCGTTTCACCGGGAGCGAAACACTGAGAATTTCTGCTTCACAGATAAACAGGTTTTTATTGTTTTCTGTGCCTTTCTGGATCTTTATCACCTCGAGCCACGAGTTCCCCCTCCAAAAAAAAAAACCCTGCACAGTTTACTGAATATTGATGATGTTTTTTTTTCCCCCCCAAAAGTGATTGGAGGGGGGAAATATGAATGGTGACTATTTATCAAATCCGTCAGTGTTTAATTGAATGTGAAATGAGGGGATAGGCACATTGAGCTTTTTCATTGAGCTGTCACAACATGATGAATGGATTGAGTTTGCGAAATGCCCATCTCTGCTGTCATTTATCAGCACTCGCCTCGTGCAGGCTTCACAGCGGCCGCCGTGACAGATAAGGGAAGTTTTATGAGGAAAATTAGCTCGGAATATCACACTAATGAGGTCGTTATTTATTTTCAGAGCTGGTACAGAAAAGCCTTTTTTTTTTTTTTTTTTTTTTTTAAATAATAAAGCCAATTCATTTCTTAATGCGCATCATAAATATTTATAAAACGAAGCCGTTGTGCAACGTAAAAGTTTTGCTTAGCTCTTGAATGCATTGGTAACTTATATTATATGTCATACAGGTTGCATGTGTGTGTACGTGGTTTACGCAGGTTTGCACATACGTGTTGTTAGACACCGTGGTCATAAGCTGCTGATACGGATTTTTTCCGACAGATCGAGAACCTCCAGGAACAGCTGAAGGACAAGGAGAAGCAGATGAGTAGTCTGAAAGAGAGGGTCAAATCCCTGCAGACTGACACCTCTAACACCGATACAGCGCTCACTACGCTCGAGGAGGCGCTGGCTGAGAAAGTGAGTACAGCACACACACACACACACACACACAACAGGAAGGCAGGACTGATGTACTGTTTGCTACAGTTTGAAGGGTTTTGGTCATGTGACACCAAAGCAGACCTGAGATGAACTTTGATGCCTGGAACATTTATTGAAGATCCAAACCTTTTATATTCGCTTATTCATTTATTTATTTATTTTTATTTTGAGATTAAAAATAGCAGGAAGGTTTGACAGGCTCTTCTTCGAAACATGATGTAAAACCGCACGACTCTAAGCAATGTCGGGAAAGGCGTATGTAATCGTTTTACCCCAGTCCCTATATACTGACTCCATACACAACAGCTCTATTAGATAAAGACCAAACACATGAACGTATATGAGGGTTAAAGTCATTAACGAACGCCCCAGTGTGCTGCCTGCTCACATGTTTTTGTTTCCCAGAGACCTAATTGGTTGTTACGGATTCGGAGTTGGTCACGGTGTGTGATCAGACAGTTACCTCACCGGTGACTTTTTAAAAGAAAAAAGAAATGCTGATTAAAATACATTTTCATCTGTCACAGTCTCCCCGTCGTTTTTTTTAATTTGATCGAGTTACTTACGTCAGTGGTTCTCAACTCTTTTGTGTCCAAGTGCAACTCAACAGCAACCTTGGTTTCACCCCACAAGGAGCACGAGTGCACTGAAAACCCTGGCTGTGTGAACAACACCTCACATTGCTAACATGGTGTTAACTTCGTCACAAATGCACGCTATAAAACCGAAAGCTTGTTATTGACCAGAACTTACAACAGATTCTCGGTAATGTTCAAGAAGATCCTTTTTCATTAAATACACGTTTCCTTTCATTTTTCTCGCCCGTTTGCTTGTGTGTTTAAATCGCCCGGTTGACAAAGTTTTAGCTAGCGTAATGTAATAAAGTATTTTGTGCGAACGATCCAGTCGAATCAATTAAATCAGAAACAGAAGGCATGACGATAAGATATGGATCATCTCTTTGATTTAAATCAGATCAGTGTTTTTTAAATGACCAAAGACAAAAAAGCATAACAGCTGTGTGTGTGTGTGTGTGTGTGTGTGTGAGAGAGAGAAGTAGATTCCCATGTTAAGACTCGAGCTGCTTCACACAGAGCTTCAGCTTCCTGCACAGTGGCAGAGCTAAAGGTCAAACACACTGTCGCTTCTCATCAAATCTGTTTCAGCAGTTCTTTTTGTCATCTGGTTTTCTCTTTCTCTGTGTGTGTGTGTGTGTGTGGCAGAACACCCAGATATGGTTGCTTTATTTAATCAGCACAGTGCTGTATGAGTCAGTGTCACCGATGTTGTCTGTAATCTCAGCACCAGGCAAAGGTACTGAATACTGTGCGACAGTCTGGTCTGAGGCTCATTGCAGTGGCGTCTGAGGTAAAGAAGTCATGCCTTTAACCTTACTGACCTTACAGTAATAATATATCGACAAAGTTGTAACATTTTCCCCTTTCAACATATTTTTCCAAATTGTAAACTTTTTTTAAAAATCCACCACTAGATAATGGAGGCTTTATGTTTCTGAGTTCTTTTTCTAACTTCGCTCGGTGTTTCACTATGGGAATCGCTTTGGGCGTGACCAACTACGGAAGCTCTTATGACACCACGTCTGTCTTTGACAGACAGGTCGACCTGCGACCAGACTCCGCCTTGCCTATATCAGCCAGGTCGACCCCTGTCTTCGTCATTGAAGGGTTGGGGTGCAACCCTAATGGGCAGGACTGTGAACGGCGCGTGGCCACCACAGTTGGTGCACGAACATATAAACTATTTGGAGCTGTTGGTGGTGTGGCTGGCACTGAAACATTTTCTGAGTTTCCTCAGAGGTCGGCATGTTTTATTGAAAACGGACAACACCACGGTGGTTGCTTACATCAACCGTCAGGGGGGCACACGCTCCCTTCAGCTGCATCGGTTGGCGACGAAGCTGATCGTGTGGAGCGACACACGGCTTCTGTCCCTCCGGGCGACTCACGTTCCGGGGATCTTGAACAGAGGGGCGGATTTACTGTCCAGGGGAAATCCCCTTTACGGAGAGTGGAAACTCCATCCTCAGGTGGTCAGCCAGATATGGCAGAGGTACGGTCAGGCTGCCGTCGATCTCTTCGCCTCGCGAGAAAACGCTCATTGCCCTCTGTATTTCTCCCTGGTGGACGCAAATGCACCGTTGGGTGTGGATGCTTTGGCCCATCGATGGCCGGACGTGCTTCTGTATGCATTTCCCCCTCTGAGCTTAATCTCCCCCACTTTAGCCAGAGTGAGGGAGCGGTGTCTGTCATTGATTCTGGTGGCCCCGCGCTGGCCATCCCGACATTGGGTGGCGGAGATTGTCCAGCTATTGTCGGGGCAGCCGTGGCCCCTCCCCCCACGGAGGGACCTCCTGTCTCAGGCGGGGGGGGAGATTTACCATCCTCATCCGGACATGTTAGCCCTCTGGGCCTGGCCCGTGAGAGGTGGAATCTGAATGCGGCTGGCTTGCCCTCGTCAGTTATACAGACTATTCAGAGTGCGAGGGCCTCTTCTACCCGCGCTCTTTATAGCAATAAATGGCGTGTTTTTGAAGAATGGTGTGGGCGGAGAGTGATTATCCCTTTTCAGTGCTCTGTTAGGGATATATTATGCTTCCTCCAGGATCTGCTTGATAAAAGGAAGGCTTTCTCCACCATTAAGGTGTACCTGGCGGCTATTTCAGCCTGCCATGTAGGTTTTGGTGACAGGTCGGCAGGCCAGCACCCTTTAATAAGTCGTTTTATGAAGGGGGCGCGCTGCATACGGCCGGTGTCTAGGCAGATGGTTCCTTTATGGGATCTGCCCATCGTCTTAGAAGCCCTGTCCCAACATCCTTTTGAGCCGATAGAGGCGGTGAGTCTTAAGTATCTCTCTCTTAAGACGGCACTGCTCCTGGCTTTGGTGACAGCCAAGCGTGTGAGCAATTTACATGCTTTGTCGGTTAGCCCGTCTTGCTTACAGTTCGCTCCGGGGCTCACTAAAGTTTCTTTCCGTCCTAACCCTGCGTTTGTGCCCAAGGTTTTGGAGTCGGCATATAGGTGCCCGTCTACTGAACTGGCGGCTTTTCATCCTCCACCGTTTTCTTCTCCGGAGGAGCAGAAACTCAATGCATTATGCCCGGTGCGGGCTCTTCGGGCGTATGTGGGCAGGACAGCTGGTTTCAGAACTTGTGACCAGCTGTTTGTGTCTTGGGCTACTCCCCACACAGGGAAGCCGTTATCTCGGCAGCGGCTGTCCCACTGGATTGTGGAGGCGATATCTGTGGCGTATGGTTGCAGAGGTCTTCAGCCCCCTGCGGGCTTGAGAGCCCACTCCACTAGGGGTATGGCCACATCGTGGGCTTTACTCAGGGGAGTTTCCGTTCTGGACATTTGCTCGGCGGCGAGTTGGGCAACGCCGCATACGTTTGTACGATTCTATAGGCTGGACGTTTCGGGACCGTCCTTAGCACACGCGGTGCTGGGGGCCGGTACTGCTGTACCCGTTTGGAAACAGTAATATGGGTGCAATCCGGGAGCTGTCTATATCTCCCATAGTGAAACACCGAGCGAAGTTAGAAAAAGAACGTTGGGTTACTTAACGTAATCCACGGTTCTTTGATAACAGAGTGAGGTGTTTCACCAGCACTTCCCTCCTTGCACTTGGACGGGAAGAAATCTCGTTAATGACGAAGACAGGGGTCGACCTGGCTGATATAGGCAAGGCGGAGTCTGGTCGCAGGTCGACCTGTCTGTCAAAGACAGACGTGGTGTCATAAGAGCTTCCGTAGTTGGTCACGCCCAAAGCGATTCCCATAGTGAAACACCTCACTCTTGTTATCAAAGAACCGGGGATTACGTTAAGTAACCCAACGTTTTCCCTCCATTGCTCGTTCCACAAATAGTGTTAGTTAGCTAGCTAAATATCACTATTTACAATTATAATTAAAAACATGATCATCATGGGATCTGAAGTCTGTCCCCGGACCACTGTGATTGAGACAGGAATGCACCCAGTGCACCCACACACCCACCCACACACACACTTTGAGAGGTACTTTGGGGAACCCCACAGGAGAACATGGGGAAACTCCACATGGACAGAGCTATGAATCGAACTGTAGAGCTGTGAGACTGTACCACTGACTGGGCCACTGACTGAACCACTGGCTTGACTGGGCAACTGACTTGACTGAACCAATAACCTGACTGGGCCACTGACTGAACCATTGACTTGACTGAACCAATAACCTGACTGGGCCACTGACTGAACCATTGACTTGACTGGCTTTTAGTCCACTAGGAATTCACTTAGTGTCATTTACCAAATGCTTGTGAATTCCTAGTCGTGGAATTCCTGCTTCATCCCCTAATCCTTTTAACTAGATTTCAGACAAATTTGTGACTGATATTCATTTAAAAAAAAACAAAAAACTAAACATCCCTCTGGAGAGAAGTTAATTTCCCAACAGTACTTCTGTGTGTTGCAATGATTTTAGGCGCAAAGCCACCAACCCAAAACATTACGAAGCTCTTCAGAACACGATCTGTTCCTGTTTTAAATCCCACTCCACTGAAGGAACCATGACTGTGTTCCTTCAGACTGTGTGCTGGAACCACAGACACGACACAAACTGTGCCACAGATACGTCAGTCCAAGAAACATGGCGTGGGTTCAGATCAAATTATTTATTTATTTAAATTCCTCTCAGTACAATCTTGAGCCACTTCTGAGGCACCACATAAACACTCGTTTTGGTCTTTCCAGCCTTACTTCAAAAAAATATCAAGGTTTCTAGTTTTGAGGGAATATAACATTAATTTACATTATGTTTCTAAAACAGCAATTATACAGTGCAGTTTCTTTCTTCAGAGCGTTCATGCACACTGTATACTATAACATCTCTGATGTAAACGAAGCGTTAGAATATGGTTTGTTAGCTAAAAACTGGTTCCCAGTATGAAGGTTGGTGTTCGGCTAATGTTCAATCTGGCAAATTCAACCAAAACAGTTTCTGGTGTTTCACAATGATCAAGAACAAAAAAAGGGTTTCTGGAGCTAGAACTGCCCTATTTGATTTCTCCTGAAAGGATTCTTTTAGTGGAAACACGCCTGTTCTATCGCCTGAGATGAAGAGAGCAAGCTGTTTACTGCAGACTGACCCCAGTGGAGAGCTACAGAGGTCCCAACGCTGCTCTGCCAGCTCTGCCCGATGAATATGAATGAGTTTGAACCCTGGAGCTTATTAACATCGGTTTAGGTATCTGCGGTCTGGCTTATAACGAAGCGCTCGACTCTTTCCTCCTGCCTTACATCTCTCTCACACACTCACTTTCCAGGATTCGGGCCTCCTCTTTCTCTTCCCTCGTCTTCCTCACCTCCCCGAACAGCGTTGCGTCGACTCGAGGCCGGAAATTGAATTTGTCAGCCGTCTGTTTGGAGAGAGAGAGCGCAGCGTTTCCACTCAGAGCAGCTCCAGTACAGCAACACGGCTCATAAGCAAGCCTCTGTGTTTGCTGCTGGCTGGCAGACACATTAATACTTATTGAAGTCACACACACTAGCACATACTCTCACACGGCCTTTTGTTTTTTAGTCTTAATATCACTTCCACGTACAGACGTGCTGCTTCATTACAGAGTTTCTGATTTACACTGTATGTGCTCACAACACCACAACAGGCTTTTTTTTCCACTGTTGTTGTTTTGTCCAACAGCGTTATAACAATGCCGTAGGACAGCTGAACCATATAACCTGTAATGTGTGTGTATGTCACAGTGATCAGTAGTTATCCGGCTACACTATACACAAATTCACACTTTTATTGATTATAGCTAATGGTGCAGGCTCACACTAGAATAATCAATCATGAGTGCTCGATTATGAGCCAGGGGTCGGAAGTACAAGCTGTTATTGCAAATGTGTAACTTTTGCGAAGGTGTTTGTACGATGTCTCGCTCTTTACACGCAGCGTCTGGGATGAGTCGCGCCTCATCTATGTTTAATACTCAACCCACATGTCATGCAGGATCAGGATGTTTATAGTTGGTGTCATAGAGAAAATCTGAAGGGTTTGTAACATCGCTCTTTATGTATCCGTTTACAGATGACAATCCTGCCACACCCTTGTTAACTTTATTACATGCACACACACACACACACACACACACACTCTCTGCACTCAGGATGTCAGCTGTCTGGATTAAAGTCACAGTGTGAAGCGCCGCTCGTCTCACAGAGGTGTCACGCCTAATGTCACAGCTCGGTGCTGTCGAGCCAGGAGCAGTGGCTTTATAAAAGTGAAACATGGCCTTCGCGGTGGAAAAAAGCCCGAGTAGGTCTGAAAAAGCACTTTGTTATTAATGTCCACTTCGGCCACTCCGCGTGTGAGTTTTGGCCGGCGAGGGTGTGAAAGAGCCGGAGGCTGACGGCTCTCTGCGATTCCAGCCGCCTGCTTTCACAGGCCATCGACGGCGAACATGCCTCCTGCCAGAAAAACACCACTTCAAACCTCTTACTGTTTCAGCATTATTACATTCACTGCCCATTTCCTCATCTCTCACTCTGTCTTTCTGGCTTTTCGTTCCCTCGTTCTCTCTCTCTCTCTCTCTCTCTCTCTCTTTCTCTCTCTCACACACACACACGTACTCTTGATAAAAGAGGTGCTTTCTGTGGCGTTTTATTATTGTGTACGAGGTCGGCAGTTTTTCAACCATGAGCGTCTCTGGTGGAATGGACAGAATCAGTTCTGACTCATTTCACCTGCGCTCGGTTCACTCTAGTTTCCGAAAACACCGTGTTGCGGCTTTGCCTACGGTTCTTGCCCAACGTTGACACAAGTGTGAGGTTAATGAATCATTCTTATTCTTTCACTCTCTCTTCTTTTTTTTTTCCCTCTGGTTGTCTCTCTCTCACACCCACCCACCCACCCACATGGGCAGTGGTAACAGTCTCGTCACATATACTCTTGCTATTTGTTAAACAGTAGATTGCTGTAGGTTCTACTAACGGCATTACGTTTGTAATAAGTTATCGTCCTTTACCACAGTGCTTTAGAATTCGTCAAGCCGACCGGTTGATCATTTTGTCAAAAAGCAGCCGTAGTTCAACAGCTGTTTATAACGGCTATGACTCGTCTCTTGGACGTGCTGTTATTGAAAAATAATCAAGTTTTCACTGATCCCAGTGACTCACATCTTTCTGTTGATTATTTTCCGTAAAACACAACCACGTGTGTTTTATTCCTTACACATGGTCCTAACCGCACGTTATACGTCTGACCTGCGAACGTTTAACCTACAAACAGGCCGTGTCTCAAACGGCGTAACGTGCGCTATTTACCATATGACACGGTACCTCACAGCATCAATGCCTTCTCAGGAACAACCCGAAATTGTCAGGTCCACATTTTATGCTCTTAATTTGCGTCTGTGCTGATGTGCCATTCTCGTTCACCGTGTCAGCCATTTAACCAGCAAAAAAAAATAAACCACGGTGGCTTCGGTGATGCCGCCCCTTCCTGCTGAGTGCAAAAAAAAGTGTTAGAGTCCACATTTTTCCAGCAGTTTTGGTGATTTATTTGGATACTACACAACATGCACTAAGGTTTTAAGTGCACTCCTTCGCTCTCAGCTCCCGGTTTGTGTTTCTGTGGTGAAGCAGCCATTGAACAAAACATTATCATCACTGTACTTTATATATATATATATATATATATATATATATATATATATATATATATATATATATATATATATATATATTTGTGCTGCTTGAGATGTAGCGAGCCTTTTTGTTGCTTCCATCATTTACACGTAGCCCGTTATGAGTTTTCCGCAAATGACGCAAGCAGCGTTTTTAATAAGAATCGTCAGTTTTGTTTTATCGAGCTGATAAAAACACCATCTTGACTCCTAAAGATACCCTCATGCAAAAAGACAAAAGGTTTCTCGGGCTGTCCGAGTTAACTGCTGTGTTTGTTGTGCGAGCAGGAGCGAATTATCGAGCGTCTGAAGGAGCAGAGAGATCGAGATGAGAGGGAGAAGGGAGAAGAGCTGGATAGCAGCAAGAAAGAGCTTAAGGAGCTGAAAGAGAAACTCAGCCTGCTACAAGGAGACCTGTCTGACCGTGAGGTAAGCACACACACACAAACACACACACACACACACACACACACCTAGATCACAGTAATTGCTTGTGTGTGTCAGTCTGGACAGTGCTTAAACATTTAACCGTCTCACACAAACGTACACGCGAACACGACTGGAAACTTCTTGAAACAGTTTGCCGAAGGTCTGTTTGTAGCTCATCCTCCCTGACAGGCTGTTTCTGTGATTGACGAGTGGAAAATGATTACGACTGACTGACAAACAGCGGAAAGCAGCAGACAGGTTTATATAAGCCAGGAGAGCTGAAGTTAAGGCCTTCGGTAAGGTTTTGAGGCCAGAAACACTAAACTATTATAAGTGTTGATGTATTGTGAAACTAATCGGCTTGAAATTGGATTTTTATTTATTTATTTATTTATTTTTATTGGTGTAGATACCAAACCCAGATTTGTGATCTATTCTTAATAGTTAATGATAAACTCCCCCAATATTTTCTGGTTGGTTAACATGACACACACTTACTGTACAGAGCAATGCTTTGTGCTGTAATTACTCCATGATGGTGTTTATTGGCATGACATCTTTCTGATTCATCTCTCTGACATCTTTTTGATTTTTTTTTTATCACTCATATATTTTAGCTAAATCTCAGCTAAATAAAGAGTGTTTATTAAGTCTAAGGAAAAGGAATAAACAAACAATAACGGCGAGGCTTTTTTGCGGCTCAAATTTGGAAGTCTTATGTCCGCTCCTCGGACGTATTATTAGGAACCCGTGTGCACCTGCACAATCAGTCTGGTGGCAGCACACGCTATTGATTGAAAACGTATCCGTCCGTGACGTACGGCTTCTCCGCCGTCTTTTGATATTCGGTGACGTGCTGCGTTTGTGTCCATTAAAATCACTGATTATACCTCTAAAGGACAAACGCTACTGTGAGGAAGCAGCATCAGACCGTGACGTACACTCAGGCTTTGCCTCCTCAGCCATGCGTTCATCCTCAGAGGAGCTGCAGCATGATGAATTCAGACAGGCTGGACACTGTGTGTGTGTGTGTGTGTGTGTGTGTGTGTGTGTGTGTGTGTGTGTGTGAGAGAGTGTGTGAGAGAGTGTGTGAGAGAGTGTGTGAGAGAGTGTGTGAGAGAGTGTGAGAGAGTGTGTGAGAGAGTGTGTGTGTGTGTGTGAGAGAGAGAAAGATTGGGACAAGAAGATGAATGGTTGAGTCTACATGTGTGGGGACGGCCCCTTTTCCAAATCTGCTGCTCATTTCTCTTTCTGTCCTCAGCTCACTTGTGTGCTCTCTATCCATCTCTTTTGTCTGTCTGACCCTAAAGAAACAGGCAGTCTCTAAAGTCTGTATGCAAACACACACACACACACACACACTCACTCTCACACACACAACCCAAAGCAATGTAATGTACAGATGCATGCCAGATCTATTCTCCTTCTGCATGCAGCTGATCATTCATATTATTCCCGTGATTCCTGCGCTCTGTGTCCGCTGCCAGGATCTCCAGCTACACACAAGACCGCTTCCCGATTCGTTCGCTCACCTTCCGAGGTCACATCATGGTGTGTGTTCATGCGATGATGCTATTCGAAATGATTTTATATAAGCTAGAATTTCACACCAGAGTATTAAATAACCGGCAGCTTCGTCCGCGGTCGAGATCGAGTATATTTGCGGCGCAGTTTTAATCTTCATCATTCAGAGTCGTTCATCATTGTCACACACTCTGTGATTGATGATGATTTTTTTTTCTTGTCCATTAAAGTGAACCGTAAAAAATATATTTAAATAATACATATAGATTTTTTTTTTCAACCCGAATAATGTTGTGGAGAATCTATAACTGTGTACGCGTAGCTGTACGTTTATTACTAAACGTGCTCGAAAGAAAATAGAAGGAAAGCCATGACTTTTAATACAATTACACTTACTGATGTATAAATCCCGACTCTCGCACGACTCTACTGATGTTTCTACAATCTTCTATACAGCCGCTTGTTAAATGGAAGATGAAAGTTTTTTTTGTAAGATACACGAGCTAACATTTTCGGTTAGCAGCTCATGCCGAGTTTTGGATCATCATCATCATTCATCCCTCTGCTTGTGCTTTATAAACTGTTATTCAGGTATCCATAACGACTCATGAGACTCGTCCGTACGCGCACATCTCTTTTCTGGCTTCTTGTTTTTCCTCTCTTGTTCGCGTTCGACTAATCACACGGACGAGTAACACGCACATACAGGAATGCTCTGCTGTGTGTTATCTATGTAGTGTTCCTGACTAGTGACCTCTTCTCTGAGTTCTCTCAGCCTCACTGCCAATGTTTCACGTGAAGCACACTCCGTTCTCTGCTCCTGTTTTCTTTACCGGTGCCAACACAAGGCCTGGGGAACGTGTCAAGGCCAAACAAGAGCTAAACGTGTATTTTGGTACACGGGATGGCATTCGAGTGTAAAATTGTGGCCGAAAGAGGCAAAGGCAGCAAAAGTTTTACAGACGGACGACGACTGTGGCTTTGACTGAGAATGTGAAACCCATTGTACTGCAAACGTATAGTACAGACCGTGATCTTACTCAGCACAGCGTTTAGGAAAAGAAGAATATTACACATCCTCTAAATCACAAGTCAAAAATCTGTTTCCCTCACCATCCGGTTTTGTGAGGAAAGAAGATGGCTCCTCTTTTGCATTTTTAAGTGAAAGTGACCCATACTCAGAAATTGTTCTCTGCATTTAACCCATCTAAAGTGCACACACACAGCAGTGAACACGCGCGCACACACACACACACCGTGAACACACACACACACACATCGTGAACACATACCCGGAGCAGTGGGCAGCCATTTATGCTGCGGCGCCCGCGAAGCAGTTGGGTGGGTTCGGTGCCTTGCTCAAGGGCACCTCAGTCGTGGTATTGCCGGCCCGAGACTCGAACCCACAACCTTAGGGTTAGGAGTCAAACTCTCTAACCATTAGGCCATGACTTCCCCCACGAACTTATGGTTTCTCATAAATAATTTTTCCTCTTCACCGTCTCCTACGGTTAGCTCGTAACAGCTAACAGCTAAATCTCCGTCCTGATATCTTTAAAGCTGCTTTGTGACCATTGATCATTGTGCTTATTGTTCTAAGATTCATCAAAATAAAATCGAAACGAATGTCCTAGTTTACGTGGTACGGCTGAAGGCAGCGCGAGGCAGCTGGTTAAAGTTTCAGGCTGCGTGTTTATGTACGCTCGGGTTCACTTTGTTCTTCCACGATGAGGATTTGCGGCATGACGTTAGCGCTGCCTCTCGGCTAATTTGCTGTTTTCGATTAATTCGGTCGATTTACAGTTTTTCAAGTATTAGATCACCTAATTTTTTTTGTCTCTATCTCTCTCACTCTCTATCCATCTCTCTTTTCCTGTCCGTGCCAGACATCTTTGTTGGATCTGAAGGAGCACGCCTCATCCCTGGCCTCGGCGGGTTTGAAGAAGGACTCCAAACTCAAAAGTCTGGAGATTTCACTGGAGCAGAAGAAAGAGGAGTGCATCAAACTGGAGATCCAGCTCAAGAAGGTGAGATTAGAGACCGATTTGTGAACAGCCCAGAACCGAATGTCGCCGAGCATTAACAGCATATAATTAGTTGTTCACGACGCAGAGTGTTTTGCTGTACACTTTTTTCCCCCATCACACCTTCATCATCTGTCTCTAGGAGAAAACAGCCGACTTAATCGCTGTTATAAATAATGAAAGCACTCGTATAAATATTGGGCTGATTCACAAAACCGTTGCAGTATTAACATTCCTAAATAAACACACAGTCAGGCCTGTGCTTTGTTTCCAAATAATGTTTAACATGTTATTTAAAGAAAAAAAGGTTTAAAGTGTCCCTTTCCGTTTAGATACCCAGCGTGGTTTCCCTTTTTTCTGTACTTTCACACTATAACACTATATAAAGTTTGTTTTGTAGACCTTCTGCAACATTAAACAATGATAAAGGGATAAAAACGATGCTTTGCTGAGCTTTAATTAGTCGCTGTGGTATAAGAGGAGTAAAACGTATCACCTAGGGCTAATATCCCTGTACTAATCTCCGCCTCTCGCTCCGTCATGCTTTTGATCTCTGCTCATGTTCTATGCCATAACGTTGACTTTCTTGTAATTATCACTTTCTGGATTCTTCTCCACTTCTTTCCTTTTCCCCTTTCCCTTGTTTTCCGAAGCACACTGAGCACATTTCAGGCCATTCCTCCAATCGTGTAAGTGCACCCCGATGTGGAAAAGCTTGCCTCTGTGTGCGTGTGTGTACGCGTGGCTGCCAAAGGAATCTTATGAATGTGTGAGTTTGCGAGGCTTTGCTTGCATGAGCTCAAGGCTTATCTGATGTTTGTTTTTGTGCACACAGAGAGACAGAGGAAGTGAGACAGATTTTAGATTTGCACAGTGTTTGAGGCCTGCCTGCATGAGCTCGTCTCTTATCTAAAGCCTCACGCTGATCCCGGTTTAGTTTCTCAGCAGCGTAACACGGTGCTGTGATGCGGCTTCTATCTGCTGTGCTTCTATTCCTGCTTCTTTGCCCACATCTGTTTTTTTTTTTTTTTAATGCCATATTGTATGTTGACTGGCACATGAAGACTTTTACATACATGTAGACACACAGAGATGACGTTTATATATCTGTCAGAGTGTCTGTGCATCTTAAATCTGTCATTTCACAGCACTGGAAAATATGTTCATGGGAAATTCAGTCCTGCACAGTGGTGGATTGTGTTCCTCGGTGCTCCCTGGCTTTGTGGATGTGTCCAGATTCCGTCCCACAATCCAAGAGCAATGAAAAGTGTTGGCGGGCGAGCACCAGTGCTCACACCGGTCTCGTAAAAATGTGTGTAAGCGATAACGCGCTGACAGTGCTGGGGACGTGCCGCTGTGATTGGACGATACGCAGCGGTGAACGGCGTCCTAACTTTGCCTTGTGTGAGCGAGCGGTCGTGTAGTAAGATGCACCCCAGTGACTCAGTTAACAGACACACGCACGCACGCACGCACACGCACACACACACACACACACACACACACACACACACACACACACACACACAGTGGCCGTTAGAACAAATTTAACAATTAATATTCCATGTCGAAACGTTCCCAAGTTTATTTTCTTAAGTAAACCCATTAGTTAATTTTGTGTAAGTACGTTTCTTAGACATAAGATTACATACAAGTTTTTATTCAGAGGATGATATCTGAGTCACACTTTTTTGTGGCTGGATCATAAACGACCTTCTATCCAACATATAGTGCACTATACAGTACATGCTCTGCCCTTATTGTATACACTATGTAGGGAGCATGTGTAGTGAATAATAAGCTGTTTTCCATACAGCCAGAGAAAGGGTGACTGATGTAAGTAATACAACACATAAGACGTAAGAACGTATGAATATTTAAGTAGATGGTTTTCAGCAGGCCGTATTGGAGTGGCTTGTTTTGTGGCTACCAGATAGGGTCTATGTAGGGTCTATGTAAGCTGTTTGTGAATCGGGTGCAGCGGTATTTAGCTCTAAATATTAAACCACTACAACCTTGCTGGAAAAGGTTGATTTGGGGAACTAAATAAAAATGAATGTGAGAAGTGTGTGTGATAAAATTGTGACATGTTTTGTTTTAACCTTCTGTAGTTTGAGTTACATACAGTAACAGCTGTGTAGTAATCACTATTATTAGTACTATTAGTGATCGTTGTATTACTATTATTATTATTAGGAGTTCTTATTTGCTAGCAGCTTCATCCTGGTACTTAACCCACCTTGTGGCTTTGTTTTGGAGAGGTGAAGAAAACCAGAGAACCTGTAAGAAAACCACAAGACACAAACTAGACAGGAACAGGGGCTCGGGATACAACCTTGTGATTTTTATGTAATTAAATGTATGTAATTGTGTGTGTGTGTGTGTGTGTACATGAGTGTATATATAGATCTATATATATATATATATATATATATATATATATATATATATATATATACATACTCATGTACACACACACACACACACACACACACACACACAGTATTTTGCTGGGTGTAATTGACTTATATATCTATATATCTATATATACTCATGTACACACACACACACATACATACACACACATTTATTTTTATTTGATATATATTTATCGTGTGTGTGTGTACATGAGTATATATAGATACAGATATATATATATATATATATATATATATATATATATATATATATATATATATATATATATATATATATATCTGTATGTAAATCAATTATGCCCAGCAAAATACTACACGTCTTCACTTACTGTGCATTGTGTCGTTGCTACACCAGAGCTGTATTGCACCCCAGAGCCCACAAAGCGGCTCTAACAGCCGCACTGATAATAAAATGTGGTCCGTGTTTGCTGATCGGTCTTCACGTTTTATCTTGAGGACTGTTTCCTACCAGCTTGTGCTTTTTGCGTCTGTGCCGAAACCCGACGTACAAGCGAGCCAGACGTTCTCGATGATAGCGGCACAGTTATGAGTGCTTAATAAATTTTTACGGCTGATATAACAAATTCTGTTCCAGACTACAAACTCACACACACACACACACACACACACACACACACACACACACACACACATTGACTACGTGCTCTTGGCGGCCTATGTGGAAACCTCCTCAACCTCAGGGCGAGACATTAAAAAAAGCAAATTAGAGAGGCCTAAATGTCGCCTTCAAATCATCTCCCCCAATAAAACAGAACAGACCCCTTTCACAGTGCGCCAGCCTGAAGAGGCCGCCGGAGCCCAGACACTCTTATGAGCTGTGACTGTTGCGCAATGCTTTTTTGAACTCGGAACTAAATTGCAGCATGCTCTGCGTATCCACGCTGTAATGTCAAGCTACGCCTGACTTCTCTGTGACATGCTGTGCAGTGCCAGGCTGTGCTCGGTCTCCGAACGCCATCTTGTGCATCTTCAGCCACGACTGCGTCCGCTTTCCCGTCTGTACGCTACGTGTCGTCTTTCACATCCAAAAACCTAGTTTTATTTTTGTGTTTATGAGTTTACAGGATATTTGATGGCATGATTACATTTTTGAAAGCCATCTGGCATTTTTGTCTCATAGTTTCTGACCCTGACATGTAGATCTCGGCCAAAATGAAATCCTTAATATCTCTCTCTCTCTCTCTCTCTCTCTCTCTCTCTCTCTCCCTCTCCCTCTCCCCCGCCTCCTACAAAATGTCTTATGTGAATATATATTCCTTTTATGGAGGAGTGTTTGACCGGCATTTAAGAATTACAGTCTTTTTGCTGCAGATGAAACATGATTTCTTGATGTCAGGACCAATAAAAATCACTGCAAAGCATTAGAACACCTGTAGAGAAAAGGGTTATGGAGAAATCATGGTTGCCAGATTGGATTGTTTTTACATCAGTCTCTTGTTTCTTGATGTTCCCAGTTGACTGAAGATAAATTTCTGTGTGTGTGCGTGTGTGTGCGTGTGTATGTGCATGTATGTGCGTGCGTGTGTGTGTGTGTGTTTATTCATTCATTCATTCATTTTCTACCGCTTATCCGAACTACCTCGTGTCACGGGGAGCCTGTGCCTATCTCAGGCGTCTTTGGGCATCAAGGCAGGATACACCCTGGACGGAGTGCCAAATCATCTCAGGGCACACACACACTCTCATTCACTCACGCAATCACACACTACGGACAATTTTCCAGAGATGCCAATCAACCTACCATGCATGTCTTTGGACCGGGGAAGGAAACCGGAGTACCCGGAGGAAACCCCCAAGGCACGGGGAGAACATGCAAACTCTACACACACAAGGCGGGAATCGAACCCCCAACACTGGAGGTGTGAGGCGAACGTGCTAACCACTAAGCCACAGTGCCCTCCTTGTGTGTGTTTATATCCGCATTAAATGAGAGATATACATTTTAGCTTGTGATTGAGATTCAGATTTACGGTTAAAAACATGCTTTTATTTCGTAATGCAGTGAAGAGACGTTTCTCAACATTTAGCAAATAAAAAGAAAACACTGCAACAATGTAGGAAAATTTAACCAGGAAAAGATTCATGATGTATATTTAAATTCAATTATTTCAATTTTAAACCTATTTATTTTCCTAAATTGCTTCACCTTTCTCCCCAGCCTTTCTCTTAATTATTTTATTTTATTTTATTTTATTTTATTTTATTTTATTTTATTTTATTTATTTATTTATTTATTTGTTTGTTTGTTTGTTTGTTTGTTTGTTTGTTTGTTTGTGTATTTTATTTTATTTTTAGCCCTGGTGATTAATAAACATAATTCTTCACAAATATTTCTAGACATTTTTTTTTTTCAGTTGTTTAATTATTTCTGATATAAAATACAGGGTTTGTTCTTCAGGATCTGAGTTTCACCCTCTTGAGTTTTGAGTAAGGTTAAATATTTTCTGTTGTAATGTTTTTTATTTGTTTTTCTCGTTTCATTTACTTTTGAATCACATACGTTGAATCTGGGGCTGAAGGTGAGACCGGTTGAGGACCAGGGTTCTAGAACACAGTGGTACAGCGTTGTGTGCTGTGTTTTATTATTGTCTTATAAGAAGACCTTATGTCATTTTGCCCTCTGACTCTGACTGGGATCACTGAAGGAACACTTAATTAATTTGGCATCAAAATAGCCTCCTTTTTTTTTGTATACAATTGGGTTGTTGTGATGTCATTACTTGCAAGATGGTATTAGTATGCACACACACACACACACACACACACACACACACACACACACACACACACACACACACACACACACACACACACACACAGGACCTGACACTGCCCAGGCTCCTGTTAGGCCAGACAGTTGGCACTCGTGAGTCCGATACAGAGCCAAATGCTACTTTTATTCATCTCTCATTAGCGAACCTGTTTTGCAGAAACGCCGTGCTGTCCAATGATAATCCAGAGCAGCTTCACTTTCCCAGAATCCTTCAGTTTAATAAAAAGATGGCACACGTTTGCATCCAGCTGTACTGTAGCGCTAACCTCCAACCCCGTCGTGTGTTGTGTTTAGGCTCAGACGGCAGCTGCAGAGGCTCAGGCGAGCACAGAGCTGTCAGAGCGCATCAGCTCCCTCGAGCAGGAGGTGAACCGACACAGAGAGGATGCTGGGAAAGCCCAGGCTGAAGTGGACCGTCTGCTGGAGATCCTCCGAGAGATGGAGAACGAGAAGAACGACAAAGACCGCAAGATCAGTGAACTGGAGAGGTACACACACGTTCAAAGGATGTACAAACAGAACATGCATTTTGATCCCTCTGTGTTTTATTTCAGAAAGGGGTGTGTGTGTGTGTGTGTGTGTACACATGTAAGTAAGGGTGATGTGCGTAACCATACGGCTGACTGTAAGTAAACACATAGTCGTATCAGATCCTCCATTAAAGTCATCAGTACCAGTTTTACGATTCAGAAGCCATTCCAGTTTTCACACTTACTTTATTTGCTTAATTTGTTGTCATGGCAACGAATTGCCACCGCACACAGTGCTATGTTTTGTTTTGGTTTTTTTTGTAATTTTCCTCCTTTATAAATGAGAGACCACATGTTTATAACAGAAGTAGCAGTAGCAGCTCTCCGAATAAATGAACACTTAGTAAAAAGACTTAAATAAGAAAGATATTGCACTCATAGGCTGTAAAGAGATCAGCTCAAAGGATTGCATGGAGTGTTGTGGTGTTATAGAGTTGTGTGATTGAGTTCATTTTACCGTGTGGAAGTTGATTGCTTCTTTATCTTCTACCACATCAATTTGCTAGCATTTATATTCCTTGAGTTTCTCTGTAAGTCCGTTCTGTAGAAAAGATCGACCGCAGCTATGTGGAAGCAGAGACACGTTTTACTTTTTTTAACACCCGGACCTTCGCATTCGGCCGGATCTAACAGGACCGGCGTCTAAACCTCAGGCTTGTTCTCCGAATCCCAAAAACGTGCCACAGTCCTGAGCTTGTCTGGAAGACAGAAGATATTCTGCAAAACTCGAGAGCTCAGGCTGTGATTCTGAGTCAAACGTAAAGCCGTACGGCTTTACGTTTGACTCAGAATCACAGCCTGAGCTCTCGAGTTTTGCGGAATACCTGCTGTCCTCACAACTCTCGGTAACGACGTGCGTTTTATCCCTGCGGGGACGCCGTTCACGCTGCGAGCGCATGCTGGACGTGTGCGAGGAACCGACCACAGCTTTCCAGACTTGCCGAGCACCTGCTCTTTTCTTTCCACAGCCTCAGACTTACTCCGTACACACCACCAGGAGAATCCGTGCGTCTTCATGTGCGCGTGTCAGCGACAGCATCTGTGCGTCAGTACGTGTATAGGCATTTGTGTATAATTGGGAGACGTCTTTGAAGTTTATCTCATTCTGGACGTTTCTGCTGATGGTAAGCACAAAGAAACGAAATGAATTTGCGAGGATGCTGAGGGACTCTCATAGCTTTTATCTCTTCACTAAGTGAAATAGAAACACTCCCATGTAGCTCTAACACTGGGATTAAGGCCCTTTTCTTGTATGTAGATGAACCTCTGCGTCACCCTCAATAGTTTTTTCTGTTTTCTGCCCTATATTTACATTCATCCGTCTTAAAGGTGGGGTCTCCGTTGTTTGAAAGCCAATGTTGACATTTGAAGTCACCAAAACAAACACGCCCCTAACCCAAATGGATCCCACCCCTATAGTGATAGCTCCGCCCACACATACATACGTAACCCATGCAACTAATGGAAAGAAATGTGTCTTTATCATAGCTGAAGGGAAGAACAATACGATTGCAGATAAACAAACAAGCAAAAATGACACACAAGCATAATCATGTAAAGGACAAAGACATATATTAGTTCTGTGTAACAAAACAAAACCAACGTTACTCACCTATCGAGAAGGAAAAAAGCGCCTCGGCGTCTTAAGTAAAGTTGGTCACATATTCACAGATTGGAGTTTCCCGAGTCAATAACTCCTGAGCTAAACACTGTTACTACACAAAACACGGTTGTAGCTGCGTCTCTACATTACTACGATAGAAAAGAGGTGTTATTTGTGTAGTAACAGCGTTTAGCTCAGGAGTTATTGACTCAGGAAACTTCCTGCTCCAATTTTCTGCGCTGGAAAGCTGATCCTATATTAACACGTCCTACTTCTTACCTTATCGTAAGCCTTTCTTCTCTTTCTTTCTTTGTTTTTATCCTCCATGTCAATGTTAAAACCGCTTTCTGTTAATGTCACACATACGCACTGAACACTCTCTCCACCCATATTGACAAGACACGCCCCTTTCTGCTCATTGGCTACACTTTAGTTTTGTTTTTGTTTTGTTTGCCGGCCCAACACAGTTTTCTGAAGCATTTCTCAAACAACGGAGACCCCACCTTTAAACCGGTCTGATTTCCCGCTGATGAAAAAGAGCTCCCACAGCACGATGTTACCAGCATCATGCTTCACCGTGCACCGGGGCGGTGTTCTCAGTGATGATGAGCAATGTTTGGTTTCTACTAAACCTTTTGTTTACATCAGGGCTCTGGGTGTCATCTGAAGTCTACCAGCTGTTTTTGTCTGCATTTTTCCTGCCAGATTTAGCAACAAAGCCTCGATAAGAGTTTTGGAAGTGTAGTATGCAAAACCGGGGCTAATTAAATCTGAAATGTGGAATACTCACGCAGGAGAATCGTCGACTTCATCAAAAGCCTCTTGTGCGTTTAGACGGCAGCGTCACAAGCTCACACGTTTTGAAGCGTGTTATTGTGACAGTTTCTCAAGCGACTCAAGGTTGGCAGGTCGAAGCTCATGTTCTGTGCTATTGTTCTTCTGCTCATCTCCTCAGTCAGGATTAGCTGCCTGACTTTGTACAAGCCTTTCTACGAGCGAGAGAAAGTAAAACTTCCGGCTGCGGATCAGCGGTGCGGAGGCCGTCCTGATTTAAATACGCCTTCAGACACCAGTGAACTGAATAGAGTTTGAACTGGGACAGTGGAATATTTATTTATCTCAAATGTGATGGCAATTACTGAGGCTTGAGAGGATCTCTGTCACGAGTGACTGAGCTGAAGCTCTCGCAGTGTGAACCAGTAGAAAACGTTTGTGTGGGGGTGGGGGTGGGGGTGGGGGGTGGAGGACAAAGGGCTGAATTCAAACCCCAAATATCAGCATTTGTTATTGTCTAGAACAAGACTCATTTCGTCAGCATTTCTATTCAAGCAAACAACTAATTAACATTAATTACTGAATATTTAAAATATATGCAAACCAACTGTTATCTTTAAAAAAAGGTCTGATCTCTTGTAAATGTTAGCATGTGAAAGAGAATGTTTGTTATTTAATTGCCACATTTCTGGTTGTCATAAACGCTGCTCTTCTCTGCTCTTTTCTTTCTGCTCTGCTCTTTTCTTCTCTGCTTTGCTCTTTTCTGCTCTGCTTTTCTCTTTTCTGCTCTGCTTTTCTCTTCTCTTCTCTGCTCTTCTCTTTTCTGCTTTGCTCTTTTCTGCTCTGCTCTTCTGTGCTTTTCTCTGCTCTTTTCTGCTCTTCTCTGCTCTGCTCTCCTCTGCTGCGCTCTTCTCTGCTCTTTTCTGCTCTGCTTTTCTCTTCTCTGCTCTTCTCTTCTCTGCTCTTCTCTTCTCTGCTATTCTTTGCTCTTTTCTGCTCTGCTCTGCTTTTCTCTGCTCTTCTGTGCTCTTTTCTGCTCTGCTTTTCTCTGCTCTGCTCTGCTCTGCTTTTCTCTTTTCTCTTCTCTGCTCTGCTCTGCTCTGCTCTGCTCTGCTCTTCTCTGCTCTTCTCTGCTCTGCTTTTCTCTTCTCTGCTCTGCTCTTCTCTTCTCTGCTCTTCTCTGCTCTTTTCTGCTCTGCTTTTCTCTGCTCTTCTCTTCTCTGCTCTGCTCTGCTTTCTTTTCTGCTCTTCTCTGCTCTGCTCTTCTCTGCTCTTCTCTGCTCTGCTCTTCTCTGCTCTGCTCTGCTTTCTTTTCTGCTCTTCTCTGCTCTGCTCTGCTCTTCTCTGCTCTGCTTTCTTTTCTGCTCTTCTCTGCTCTGCTCTGCTCTGCTCTTCTCTGCTCTGCTCTGCTCTGCTCTTCTCTGCTCTGCTTTCTTTTCTGCTCTTCTCTGCTCTGCTCTGCTCTGCTCTGCTCTGCTCTGCTCTGCTCTTCTCTGCTCTGCTTTCTTTTCTGCTCTTCTCTGCTCTGCTCTGCTCTTCTCTGCTCTGCTCTTCTCTGCTCTGCTCTGCTCTTCTCTGCTCTGCTCTTCTCTGCTCTGCTCTGCTCTTCTCTGCTTTTCTCTGCTCTGCTCTTCTCTGCTCTTCTCTGCTCTGCTCTTCTCTGCTCTGCTCTTCTCTGCTCTGCTCTTCTCTGCTCTGCTCTTCTCTGCTCTGCTCTTCTCTGCTCTGCTCTGCTCTTCTCTGCTCTGCTCTTCTCTGCTCTTCTCTGCTCTCCTCTCCTCTCCTCTCTTCTCCTCTCCTCTCCTCTCTTCTCCAGTATCCAGTATTGTGTTAATATATTGTCACAGGCAGACTGTTTCTGCAGCTAATAATAATTAATGCTAACCTTGCTCATGCTGTCTGTTCTTCCCTTCTGTCTTCTCTTTTGTCTCCTTTTCCCCTTTGTGTTTGTTTAACTTTACACTGGAACACTGACTCATCACCTCAGTTTGTCTTCAAGGTTAGTGCGTCTGCTTTCCTTTACTATCTCACAGCATTTCCATTTTTCAGCTGCCAAACCGTTGCAGGTTAAAATGGTGCCACTGAGCCTGGGCATATCTGTGTCACTGACACCGAGGAGACGGCCTGAGAGTGTGTGTGTGCGCGTGTGTGTGTGCATGAATGTGATGTATCCATGTGCAGTAACAGAGCAGTGTTTCCAGTGTTTGGTGAGTCTTTTGGATTTGAGACACAGATCACGAGACATTGAGCTCAGTGCTGCTTGTGTTGCTGCTGTGT
The DNA here is from genome assembly GCF_030014155.1 of Tachysurus vachellii. Lineage (NCBI taxonomy): Eukaryota > Metazoa > Chordata > Actinopteri > Siluriformes > Bagridae > Tachysurus > Tachysurus vachellii. The sequence goes on from NC_083475.1 coordinate 18,686,924, forward strand.
GGAGTCATGTATGTGTCATATATTTGCACTTGACATGCCAATACGGTTCTAACCCATTTCACTGTTGTTCAGGTTCATAATAAGGAACCAAACCAATCTAGCTAATACCGCGTTTGACTCAAAATTGTTGGATTTTCCAAACTCAAAAAAAAAATCTATGTTGTGCAGAGGAAACACAAAGACACAAAAAAGTGATTATTGGTCTACAGGTAAAATACTGAATCAAAGGTTCAGTGGTCAGTTCAGCTTCCTTTTTATACACGTTATTGTTCTTAAATGTGCAAAGAATGAAGCCTTCAGACTCCACGCTGTTCAGAACAGAAGGCGGATCTTTAAAACATGGACATCAGACATGGAGGGTGACGGAGAATGACAGGAGAAACACAGCCTTAAACAGAGCTGTATTGTGGTTCATTAAGTGTGTGTTTTGTTGTAGTCTGTTCGTGCTCGCTGTACAAGTGTACTTTATATTTTATTTATGTTATGCTTTTTACTGCAGCCTTATCCAAGTTATAAAATAACCGAGTAAATTATTTACATAATTTAATAAAATTGTTTGTTGCCACTGGAGGGTATTTATTTATTTATTTATTTAACTCAGACCTTGTATGAATCACCTTATGCTTTAAACTAAAGCAAGCTGCTTTAAAAATGTAGGTTTTTTGTTTCCTCTGAAGGTTCACACTTAATAGTTCAACTCTTCAACACTTAATAGATTCAGTTCATATATATATATATATATATATATATATATATATATATATATATATAGTTTTTTGTTTAAGACGTAGATTGTTACGTATTATAGTTTGTCTTGCGAATCCCTGTGCAAGCTGTGACCACTGAAAGGTGAAAGTTTTATAACAAAGGACGATTGTATCCAGAACTGCTGAGACTTGTAGGGAATCTGTATTTAATGATCAATCAGATATGAGAATTGTTACGCAGTGCTGCGGGTGTCAGATTATATTTTTATAATATAGAAGAAGAAACATTCTCAGCTCTGTGTAGCTAATTGCTTAAATGTTTTTGCAGAGAGCTTTCTCTGGATTCCTTCGTTCTTTCTCTGACTTACAGCTGTAGATGTGGGCGGCCTTTTGGATTTCAGAGCTTTTTCGGTTTTGAAATATATTTCATATCTATGATTACATTTTTTACTCTTTGTTAGGAAGTGCAGGTCTGTTTCCACTGCGTTGTCATTGCACTGTGTGCACACACTCTGCTTTGTAATTAGCCATGACCTCTTATAGAGGCCCGTCTCTATGGCGTGTGTGTGTGTGTGTGTATGAACACTCTGCTCTGTAAGGAGCCATGACCTGTTATAGCGGTCCGTCTCTATGGCGTGTGTGTGTGTGTGTGTGTGTGTGTGTGTGTGTGTGTGTGTATGAACACTCTGCTCTGTAAGGAGCCATGACCTCTTATAGCGGCCCGTTTCTATGCCGTGTGTGAGTGTGTGTGTGTGTGTGTGTGTGTGTGTATGAACACTCTGCTCTTTAAGGAGCCATGACCTCTTATAGCGGCCCGTCTCTATGGCGTGTGTGTGTATGAACACTCTGCTCTGTAAGGAGCCATGACCTCTTATAGCGACCCATCTCTATGGCAGTGTGTGTAAAAGGCAGTGATAGCACTGCATTTTACTTTGTGTTTGTGTTTACCAATAGGAGGTGATGTGGTGTTTTTGTTGAGGTTGAATTGTTCTTGTGTTCAGCTGCTCCTGATGTAGGTCTGTGTTAGTGTGTGTTAGTGAGATGAAGCTCAGGACCAGGTGGGTGAGGAGACTCCTCTCTCTGCTCAGCTCTTTGCACTGCAGGACTTTGTAAGGCTCTCTCTCTCTCTCTCTCTCTCTCTCTCTCTCTCTCTCTCTCTCTCTCTCTGTCTCTCTCTCGCTCTCGCTCTCTCTCGCTCTCTCTCTGTGTGTCTCTCTCTCGCTCTCTGTCTCTCTCTCTCTCTCTCTCTCTCTCTCTCTCTCTCTCTCTCTCTCTCTCTCTGTCTGTCTGTCTCTCTCTCTGTCTCTCTCTCTCTCTCTGTGTCTCTCTCTCTCTCTCTCTCTCTGTCTCTCTCTGTGTGTGTGTGTCTCTCTCTCTCTCTCTTTCTCTCTCTCTCTGTCTCTCTCTCTCTCTCTCTCTGTCTCTCTCTCTCTCTCTCTCTCTCTCTCTCTCTGTGTCTGTCTCTCTCTGTCTCTCTCTCTTTCTTTCTCTCTCTTTCTCTCTCTCTCTCCCTCTCTCTTGCACTGTACCTTAGCTCATCTGTTATTATTATGGACGAGTTCAGCCCTTATTCGGCTTATTTTGGAGTATGTTACAGTGTAATCCCTTGTTTCAAAACAAATTATGTTTAATAGCACTATTTATGCAGTCTTCATTTTTATTTCCACCCTCACACTTCCTCCTGCAGTACTTTGAGTTTCTCTGCCTTATTATGAAACATAATAATGAACGTTTATATATTTAATTAATTGTTTTATGTATCCCCCCTCTCTATATACACACACACACACACCCACACCCACACCCACACCCACACCCACACACACAGTAACTAAAAATAAATAAATGAATGAATGTTGTTTTATAAGGGTGCCAATACTTCTGCAGGGCACTGTAGACCTCCCTCAGTGTGTAGCTTAACAGTGAAATAAACAGAAGCATCACAGGTTGAGATTAATTGTTTGTCACTTTGGCGCTGACCACAGAGGTGGAAATACTTCAGAGGTTTCTGGTGAGTAGAGTGTGTGTTAATAGCACACTTGATAAAATAAAGTCTGTCATGCAAATTGATCGATGCTTTATTATTAAAGAAATGGACATTATAAGTGATCGGTCAGGGCACAGAATGGATTACCCACAATGCTTATTGCTCGTGCTAAGGTCTAAAGGAAGCCAACAGCTGTGCGTGTAAGTGTGTGAAGATGGATCTGAGGGGCATCTCGGCCTGTCTGCCGTCTCCGCAGGGTTTCTGGTTAGTTTAGCGCAGTGCGAGGCCACATGATTAACTTTATTAGTCAGGGAGGCAGGGGGCAGTCATCCAGCAGAAGCTCTTCATGCGCTGCTGCTCACACAGATGAGAGCGGACAGATGTTGGCACGTAGCGTCGTGTGTAAAGGGGCGCCCCATCGCGCACCTGGCCGCAGACCTTGACACAATTTCGTCTTGGCAGCTCTGAAGTCCAGCTCTGTCAGTTTCAAATAGCACCACTTACCGCAGATGGAGCTGCTAATATCAGGGCTTTGGTTTTCATATACGGTCGCTGGAAGAACCTACAGAAACAACACAGAGCTGCAATATTAGCTTTCTTATTGCTTCTTGGGAAACCTGATCGGACCAGAACTAAAAAGTATCTTCAGTATCATGATTAATGTATTTATTTACTTACAGTTGAGGCCAAAATTATTAGCCCCCTTATGAAATTAGACAAAACTCTTGATTTCTCCATGGAAATGACCATTAACAACAAGTGTTTTATAGTGTATTTGTTTCCAAAATAACAAAGACAAAATCTCCACTAAGTTTGATTAGGATATTTAATTGAAATAGTGAGTTGAAACAAGAAAGGGCAAAAATGAAATGTCCAAAATTATTAGCCCCCGGTCATTAATAGTCAATAGTGAACCCTTTCTGAGCCACAACTGACAACAACCTCTTAGAGTAGTTCTTTACTAGGTTGGCACAGGTTTCCTGAGGGATTTTAGCCCATTCTTCCATTGCAAATTGCTCCAGCTGGTCCAAATTACATGGCTTCCGAGCATGGACATTGACTTTGAGCACTCACCACAAATTCTCAATAGGATTGAGGTCTGGGCTCTGTGCGGGCCACTCCAGGACCTTGGTTTTGGTATCCTTCAGGAACTGTTGGACCAATTTCGATGTATGCTTTGGGTCATTGTCTTGTTGGAAGACCCAGCGTTGACCTAAGGCTAGACTACGAGCAGATTTCTGCATATTATCCCTCAAAATGTCAACATAATTTTCTTTTTTCATGATGCCATGCACCCGAACAAGGCTCCCTGTGCCTGAAGCTGCAAAACAGCCCCACAGCATGATGCTGCCACCACCATGTTTAACAGTGGGAACTGTGTTCTTAGAGTTGAAGGCCTCACCCTTTCTTCACCAAACATAAGCAACATCCATGTGCCCAAACAGTTCCAGTTTAGTCTCATCAGACCAAAGCACAGACTCCCAAAACTCATCTTTACCTTTCAAATGTTCACGGGCAAACCTCAGTCTAGCTGTGATGTGCCGCTGTTTGAGTAAAGGGGTTCTTCTGGGACGATGGCCCTGAAGCCCACCACGATGAAGAGCCCTCACAACTGTGTTCCTTGAAACATCAACTCCAGAAGAGGCCAGGTCAGCAACAATCATCTTGGCAGATGTCCGGGGCATCTTGCTGATATCTCTGACTATTTTCCTCTCCAGGGTTCTTGAAATCTTGCGCTTACGACCACGCCCAGGTTTGTTTCTTACAGAATTTGTCTCCTTGTACTTGGCAATGATGCAACGTACGGCGGTTGTAGACACTGTGAAACGCTTGGAAATGGCAGTATAACCTTCCCCCTTATCATGAGCCTCCACTATCTTCTTTCTGAGCTCAAGACTGATTTCCTTTGTCTTTGGCATGGTGAGTAAAAATAGTCTCTCCCAATAATGTGTTCAAGTGCCCTGTTCCTTGGAGTCCTTTAATGCTGATTGAATGCCCAGGTATTGTTAGGAAGCCAGTTGACTGCACAGGTGTGGTTTGAAAACTGATTGATTAATTTGGTGTGTTTTGAAAGCTGATTGATTAATTGGGTGTGTTTTGAAAGCAAATATTCACAAGGGGCTAATATTTTTGACCACCCCATTTTCACTATATTTGATTATAAAGCAAGCCTATAAATGTATTTTATATTTCAAAATGTACCAAAAGCTACTAAATAGCACTGGTGAATGTTTGATTATATCAAGTTTTATCAATGCTACAAAAATTGGAAAGATCTTTAGGAAAATGTTCCAAAATTCCTGGGGGGCTAATAATTTTGGCCTCAACTGTACATGCCAGTCCAAAGCATGGAGATGACCAGGCATTAGGGATGTAACTGAACTTAAAGGACATTATTTGAAAAGAGGAGATTATGCCATCTAAATGAATGCAGATATAGAAGAAGCTCAACAGAAAGCAGAGCGCTTCAGAGAATCACAGGCTGGTTAAGACTAGACGTGGGTTCTCTGCTCTTTTACTGCTTTGAGATATGAAGCGTGTGCTCTGTAGTAACTGCCTGCTCAGGGTTAAGGCGGTTTAAGACGGGCTTAAATCATCAAACAAACGCTGTAATATTCGGAATAGATTTTTTCACAAAGGCCGCAGATTTACTGCAGATTCGGGTCGAGACGTGTTGTGTGATGTCATCATAACTCGCGTTAAAGGTGGGGTGCACGATGTTTGAAAGCCAATGTTGACATTTGAAATCACCAAAACAAAAGCGCCCCTAACCCAAATGGGTGTCACCCCTGTATCGATAGCTCCGCCCACACATACATGCGTAACCCAGGCAACTATTACGGCGGAACCTGCCGGGGCAGCTGGCCGAGGGGATATTTTTATCAGTAAATGAACTCAATGAGTAATACTATGGTAATACAAATTGTGCTTTTGTGTTGTACCGTGAAAGGTTTAGCTCCGTTTCACGCGGAAGACGTTCAGTTCTCTCCAGCGCTGGAAAGCTGAACCTATATTAACACGTGTCCTGCTTCTTGCCTTATCGTAAGCCTTTTTTCACTTTTCATTTTTATCCGCCATGTCAATGTTTCCATCGCTTTCTGCTAATGTCACACATGCGTACTGAACACTCTCTACGCCGCATATTGACAAGACACGCCCCTTTCTGCTCATCGGCTGCGCGTTTGTTTTGTTTGTCGGCCCGACTCGGTTTTCTGAAGCATTTCTCAAACATCGTGCACCCCACCTTTAATACTAAGCCCTCTTCCACTCACATGCATCTAATGTGAGTTTAAAAGAGAAAGCACAAAAAACAGAGTTGAAGCCACAGAAAAGAAAACAAGCATTGTACTGCACTGAACTAAGCAGAGTCCTTTTTTTTTTTTTTTTTTTTTTTTTTTTTTTTTTTTTTTTTTATTTATTTTTTTTATAATAATCGATGGACTTTGACCAGCCAAGTTGACTCCATGGTGTTTACTCCATGTTGGACTGCGAGTGTGAGCATAATGGCATACAGCGCTGTCAGCACATTAGTGGGTTTTAGTGGTTTTCTGTTTTCTAGCCTGCGCAGCTCATAAAATCATGATTGATTTATTTTTCTTCCTCTGTGTATATTCAGTGTGTATATTCACTTCATCTCAGGATTGTAACTCCGCTACAGTTCAGTGTTATTGTGTGTTTTCGACCGTCGGTTGTAATTGAACCACGGTCCTTAACGAGCTTTTCTCTCCGGCTAAGTAAAACGTAACGCGTTCGATTTTAATGAAATAAAAATTCTTACACGAATATATCCAAACAAATCAGCTGTGCTCCAGCAGTTTTCATGTCAAGGAACATTTTTTTAAGAGCTATTTGTTTGGTGCGAGTTTCGTGCTATGAAGGACGTGTTGAGCAGAAGTTATTTTTGAAGAGAGGAAAGTTTCTGCACTTTTTCTTTCTTTTGTTTTTTTTTTTTTTTTTTTTTTTTTTTTTCCCTCCCCTCAATGCTATCTTGAGAATTGTGATGCCTTTTCAAGTTTTACTCTGTAAACACACCGCCTAAAGCTGTCTTTGATATAAATGATTAATGTTGCCAACAGGACCAGCACAACAAATCTAAAAAAATTTCTTATCCTTCTAGTGTTTGATGCCTGTGTAAGTAATGGCTGAAACTAAGATCTCGTCTCGAATAGAAATGAATCGTAAACAAATTAAAATATTAGGACACTTACTGTATATCTATCTCGCTGTGTGTGTGTGTGTGTGTGTGTTTTGAAGTGGATATCTGTAAGTCATTAAATTTGTGTTTCTGTGTGCGTATATGTGTGTTCGTGTTTATTCACGTGTCCGACAGGTTGTCTTTGGCATGACACGGTGTTGAAAGATCTCCCCAGTGCGTAATTCTTACTGGGAGGTTCTCGAGCTTTTGGAAAACTCTGACAAGAGAATCAAAGCACACCGTGTTTTTCTTATAGCTTTTCAGAAGGTCGACTTGCCCTCGAATCTTTGGTCCCACGCATTTTTTTTTTTGATCCACTCGATCCTGCCACGACCCCCTCATTAATATCTCTCCTTTTGTTCCTCTCTCCGGATTCCCCGAAGTTGGACGGAGAGATAAGCACAGAGAGTTTTTCCAGAGTTTTCCACCGTTTCGCGTCAAACGAAGCGTATAGCCGCACAACCAGAGCGCGGGAAGATGCATATATGCTCCAGTGCCGGATTTTATTTAGAGGAAAGGAAAATGTTAATCTTGGAAAAGCTGAAATGAAGGAGGTTCTCTCCATAGCATGTAAAAAGGGAGTCTCTTTGCCAGAGTTCACGTCTCCTTTATTCTTTCTGTATCCATCCGCTCTGCTGTTTTTACAACAGTCACCGACCCTGACGGCTTCCACCTTCTCAGGAAAAGATTTCCAATTTTCACCCCAATAACTCAAGTCTGTTAACATAATTACTGGCTTTGTAGAGATCTTTCCATTTAGTGTGTGTGTGAGTGTGTGTGTGTGTGTGTTCAGACTTGCCTGCTGTGTTAATAGAAGGGTGAGATAACCTCTCTAAATTTCTCCTATATTTATCATGCGTCTTTGCCCTTATATTTAGCTTATTCAGACCCGAATGAGTGATCGAATCGTTGGGCTACTTTGGCTTCTTGGCATGTTTCTCTCTTTTGAGTTATAGCAGATACAATAAAGCTCGAATTTCCACATTCCCACAAATCATATACAGTGCATACGTTACAGACAAGACGTGTACGACAAGGGGAAACGAGCGTTCGGACACTTTGGTTCTATTTAATACGCTTCCAGCGCATACATCCGCTTCAAATTCAGACACGTAATACATCTTGACTTTCTGCTCATAAATGTGAAGAAAAAAGTATGTATTCATAAACATGAAAAAAAATGATAATGTCGGTAATTTGCGGTGTCTGAATATTTTCCCTTATGCTAGTACTTTGTCGAAAAGCCGCTCTTGATGAATACAGCTTCGTAGATTTTTGCAGCTTTGTGGTTCTTTTTTGGCCCGTTTTATTTATTTTTTTTGTTGGCAAATCATCTTAAATTTTTTCAGTGTTATGATGGTCCTTCTGATGAACTCACGATTTCAAAATCACCATAAATTTTCATCAGAATTCAAGTTTGGAGATTGGCTTGTTGCCTTGTTGAAACTTCCCCTTGTTGAAACTTCCCCACCTACCCTGAAACTTCTCCCCAAATAACTTCTTCCCAATAATACATTATTTGGCCAAAAGTACATGGACACCCGAGCATCACATCCACATACAGTATGTGGCTCTTCCCAAACAGTTGGCATCAAGTTGAAAGCACACAGTTTTCCAGAAAGTCTTTGTATAACAATTTCTCAAGAAAAGCCCCGGGATTTGTTCCTTCGTTACAAGGTTCCTGTGCATGAAGTGAGTTCCACGAAGACATGAAGTGTTCCACGAAGAGTGGTAGACTAGTGGTTAAGGTGTTGGGCTACCAATCGGAAGGTTGTGAGTTCGATCCCAGGTTGCCACCAAGCTGCCACTGTTGGGCCCCTGAGCAAGGCCCTTAAACCTTAATTGCTCAGTTGTACAAAGATGAGATAATGTAAGTCGCTATGGTTAAGGGCGTCTGCTAAATGCTGTAAATGTAAATGTGTGTTAGTGTTTTAGTGAAGAACTCGAGTGTTCTGCACTGAGCCCTGACTGTGACTCAACCCCACTTTACTTCTTTGGGATGTACTGGAACACTGAATGCACCCCAGACCTCCTCACCAAACATCATCACCTAAGCTCAATAATGCTGTTGAACCTGAATGAACACAAATCCCCACAGCCAGTGGAACATCTTAATGGAAAGCATCCCAGCAGAGTAGACGAGGATATACAACACAGTATTGATGCCCATGGTTTTGGAAAGCAACATTCAGCACTCAGGTGTCTACAAACCTGTAGCCATGTAACGGATGTGATGGAATCATATGTGCAGCTCTACTAATTTCAAACATAGGGTTCTGAATTGTTTAAATGCTCTGAAATGCTTTGAGAATGCTGTTAGTTCTCTCTTTGCTCCTTGCGCTCTGCTTCATTGCTTATTGTTCTTTGTGTAACTGAAGACGGTTAGTTGTGTTTCCATGACAGATTCAGAGCCTCAGCAATTTTATGCGTCATCCCTGACAAATTTACAAGGATTCTTAGCCTTAAACTTTTTCTGCAGTTCTGTGAGTGGTCACTGCGCTCCGAGACCCGTAAAGGAATCTCTGGTACAAGTGGCCATAGACCAGAATGTACTTTTTTCTGTAAAGGAACTGACTGGAAACTACGAACAAAAGGTTTGCACATGTGATAGTGCTTATTGTGATTTATTCCTGCTCACTGAGATTTACTGTTAATGTACCTTCTACTATAGAAGAATCCTTAATGGTCTCTTCTGTGCCATTCCTTAAGGAGTGTTTTCCAAATCTTGGAAATAATCGAGCTCCTTTTTCAACACGTGTTTCCGAATCGGTCAAGCTTCACCGAGTCAGACGTCCATCAGACCCGGCCGAGTCCCCCTTTTACAATGATTGTTTTCCCTGCTGAACTCAGTAGAGGAAGGTTACCTCGGAGTTAGATCATCAAAAACACAAATTAGGGAATCTTTCACAGAATCATAACAGTCAGCTGCTTATTAAGGGTTTTGTCAGTGCCAAGCAGATGGCTTGGCCTGAGACTAAATGGGAAAATTCCAGTTTATGACCTATTGTGTGTGCATAAGAAAGGTCTTCGTTCTTATACAGTCAGACAGAGTATGTGTCATGTTGCTTTGGGATTTTGGCAACGCAGCAGATTTGGGCTAATGATTTGAACAATATGACATGGAGCCTGCCAGGGCTGGATAGCGAGGAACATGGTTGCAGCTGAGCGCAGTACGGCACACCGCGGGCTCTCGTGGACGGAGTCGCGTAGTAGTTAACAATTCTCACAGACCTCCGTGAAGCTGGCGCACCATCTGAAAAGAAATTTAATAAACTTATGTCATTCGTTTGTGCTAATTTGTGCCATAAAATTACTGTTTGTGCTGGTTTGGTTAGGCTGTCTACTGCCAAGAGTGGTGTCACAGTGCATTAAACCTCATTCAAGTCAAAATCAAACAAAAAATCGAACCAAATTAGCGTTATTTCTGTGCGCTGTACAAACGTGGTTAGTGCTTGAGCGATTTTCTGACACGTTAAAAGTTGACATACGTTTTCATGTTACGGATTAATCCACAATGCTGATAAATGTTGATTAACGTCATCTTGTTCTTAAACATTATTCTTTCTGTATACTGTAACAAATGAAACAGCTACAAAATGTGTGACGTTTATTTAACTATTTGTGGAAGGAGTCTCCAGTGTCAGTGCTTCGTATCAGTCAGGGGTTAAGCTGTAACTTTACATTTTTCCCCCACAGAATAGGAAGCTTTGCAGTTTTTAATTAACAAGCATTTTTCTGTCTAATCAACTTCATGAGTCAGAACAAAATGCTGGCGAAGGAACTAAAAACAAAACAGGCACAAACAAGTTTTACTTGCAAAATCGGGACAAAGAAATAAGAGCAGTATCATTTAATTTCTTTTTTAGAAGCCTTGCCATGTTTTTTTAGGTTCCTCACAGTGCGTGTTAAACCCTGGTGAGTTTAGATCTAGTTATGTTGGCTTTTTCCTATTTAAGCTTAGACAAATATTTATCAAGAGAAACTCCTCCTACAGCTTTCGAGCCACATGAACCAAATTCGGATATGTTGTAGACGCTGGTCTGAAGTTTGTTGTTTTACTTTTCTAAGAGATCCGAGTACCGGCACTTCCGGTACCGGGTCTCAAAATGGCCTTTTTTCCAATAGACTCCCATTATAAACTTTGGAGGTTTATAACTCGGCAAGCTTTCGAACTATCTACACCAAAGTCGGCCAGCTCCTTTAGGGTGATACTCTGAACAAAGTTTTAAATCGGTGTACTGACTGGCCTTTCGGTTGTGCCGCAGCCCCGCCCCCAAAATATGCAAAATCAAAAAACTTTTTACAACATGGACATGTGACATATCAAAACACTCAGAACAATGAGGGGAACTTCCTCACGTGTATTCTGATGACGTCACATGCTCGTCTCCACTTACCTCCAAATGTTTTGGCACCCTAGCTTTCTGTTTACTTGCTTCCAAAAGTAACACTGACCCTTATGTCCACTCGCCTCCAAAAAGCACCGGCCTTTGCGAATACTTGCAACGTCAAAGCCAACATCAAAGTTTGTCACGACGAACTTTACAAATCTAGTTTATCATTGTGTTGGTTAATGGTCTAAAAGTGACAAGCTGCATTTTAACTTAAGGCAAGAAAAACAATCAAGGTTTTGTGAGGAAATGACTGTTTATAACTGCTACTGTTGTTTTGTGGATTTTCCACAACATTAAAGGTGACTATAAATGATGGAGAATAAAATGCCTTGTTATGTAAAAAGCTGTTTTATGAATTACCGACTTGTCATGGTTACTTCTTACAGTACGGTATAGAGCGTAGGGTTCAGCTTTCTTTAATCAAGGCTTAATTCAGCAATTGCATGATCAAATTTTAAATTGATAGAGCATTTTTAGAGCAGTAGGTACAAAGCTGCAGTGTTCATATCTTAAATACTGTACTATCCGAGGATCCTGAAATCTGCAATATACAGGTCCAAAGAAAAAAAAAAACGGCTATAGACATCCATTATTCTACCACATACATGTACATGTGGACTGTACTAGTTGTTCTGGTTTCGTTTTGATCCACACTGTGATACGTCTTTCCGTGAGAGCCAGGAGCTCTGTGGCTTTGTCCAACTACTCATTAAACACAGACTTGACGGTGCTCTGATTGCTAGTCCAGAAGAATGATCAGGTGTTGGAGGCATAATGGCTTGGCTCATAGTCACCTGTCGTTGTTTGGGATCACCTTGTCATCGTTTAATCATACTGGAAACTCACCGACACTTTTGTAATGTGCCCCGAGAGATTTTACTTCTCTGCTGCCCATTTTTTCGCACTGTATTTTAACCTGGCCTCAGCGTAGATGTAGACATCTACCGTCCATAAGGAGCAGTAGGTAGAGCGTTCCTGGAGAACATATGTGAGCCTTGTCTATCGTATTCTACAAAACCACTTCATCATTACCTTCAACGTCTGGTCTGCTTTGCGGTAAAGGCAGAAGGGTCGCTGTGTTATTGCTAATCAACTGATGCATATTGGCTTAGCTGCATCTACATCTGCTCCGTGTATGGAGAAAGATAAGAGATCAAGTTTCCTCGATCGTGTCGGTGATTAGTAACTCATCTGGCCACGATACTGTGAGAACAGAATTCAGACGATGCAGTCATGTAAACAATAAGACACTCGTAACAGGCCGACATTGTGCCTCTCACTGGAGCTTAGCGGATACAGAATCTGTTTCCCGTTTTCTGTAAATGAAACTGCTGCACCATCTGCAGATATGTTTTCTTTTGCTTTCAGTTGTTGTTTTGAGTCATGCTCTTTTTTTTTGTCATCCTTCAGCACCTGGAGATGGGGAGTAATGAAAAAATCCCACCGCTAAGACAAAATACGTCGCTGTTTTTTTTCCCTTGTCCTTCTGGAGATTGTTTTTTTTGTACAAGCACTGATTTGTGTATCTATATAGTGTACATTTCCTCTCCCTTCATGTTCTGTAAGTTTCCTTGACAAGATTTGTGTATTTTGCTTGCACCCTTGCAGGCAGATGAAGGACCAGAGCAAGAAGGTAGCCACTCTGAAACACAAGGAGCAAGTGGAGAAGAACCGGAACGCACAGCTGATGGAGGAGGCACGCAAGCGTGAGGATAACATGAACGAAAGCTCTCAGCAGGTCAAGGTAATGCACGTGGCAAATAAAGGACAAGTGAGTCAGGACATGTTAAAGTACACACTGAATAGTCTCCTTTCACTAGTCATTGTTTTCTTAAACACGCTCGGAGGAGAGCCGCTTCCATACACATGATCTCAGACACACCCACGATTGGCTAGAGTCACTTTAATCTCTAGCGGATAGCGTAATGCTCTGACTTGTGGCTATGGAAGGTCGAGGCATCACCCAGATCTGAACTCTGATTTCATCTTGTGGTGACCATTAGGCCACCAGGAAGCTCCTGTTGATTTAGGAGTGATTTACTTAGATTGCTCAGATGACAAAGGAGTTTATACATAACTGTATACAAAATATAAAGTTTTGTTTGTTTGGAATCGTTTTGTCATATAAAAGTTTGCCGTAGGACTGTTTATTATGATATGACCACATGTTTTCTCTAAAAGAACACTTCTTAGTTTGGATTCTTGTTAGGCTTTAGAACACATTTATTCCCTTTTGGCTTTTTTTTAAATATAAATTTTATTTATTTATTTATTGTTTTGATTTGATTGAACCTCACAAATATTTATTTGAGTCCTGCATTAATGCCAGGCGCTAGCTATACAGGACTTCCAAACTTTCTGGTTTTTCCTTCTTTCTAAAAGACTTCTAAAAAAAAAATCACCAAACAACCTCTTCACATGCCCTGATTTTGTGTTTTTAATCCTCCCTTCCGACCTCTTGGTCACTCTTTCACTCATTTTCAGTTTCCCTAAGTCATCTCTCCGTTGTTTTGATTTGAGTTCATTTTCGTTATTCTCCACGCTGGGGTTGCTATGTTATTAGACTTTGACCCGACGTACTGTAAGCCTGTGTGTCCTTTTGTGTGTGCAAATATGTGATAAAGCCACAAACTAACTCGTGTACGAGTGAGGTCTCCAGGTTCCTTTATGAGATCATATTGCTACAGAGGCCACATTGTGGCTTTCTACACCCGAATGTGTGCATACTGATGCACCCACATGATGGGCCTTTTTAAGGGGGAAGATGCTTGAACCAGTGAAGGCCTTCTCCATCCAAGACTAGCAGCCACTACCTTCTGCTTAGAGACACCACACTTCAGTCCTGATGCAGAGAGAGAACTGGAATAAGTCAAGACTATTGGAGCTAGCCCGTTAGCCCAGCACGTTATTTGCCTAAATGCGGATTGTGTTTTGGAAAGATCTCTGTTTGTTCCTGATGACTGGCATGCTAGCTGTAGTGACCTGCCAGATCATTTAAACAATACAGATTGAAAGGGTTCACCTCAGGACATCACTTAGGAGGCCATAGACCAATAACCCTCTTGTTTCCTGTCTCTCTAAACTTTAAAAAAGGGCTCCGCTTATGTTTCGGCTAATTAAGGGTCTTGATGAGGAGGTACAGGGGTCAAGCCTTAAAGCAAGGTGGTCATGTTCAGGGCAGCTGCTGTTACCTTTGGAGATGTTAAAGTGACATTATGTCTGACCCCGAAGCTCAATATATATTCCTTTTAGAAAGTCTGAGGGCTTTGTAGGCGCCAGGATTGTTCTTTCCGAACAATGTTCTGGACAAATCAGTGCTTTAATTAATCTAGCCAGATCACTTCAGCATGTTTAACATGGACTTGCATGTCAGGAAACAAGCCAGAAAGAAACCATCAAGAAGACAGGAATTTAGGAACAAGTCTTTTTCTGACCCCTGGATCTGGCTTTCTTGAATGCCCATCATCCACGTCTACAGAACACGAGACATTTTCCACCGCACGGCTCACACACACACACCCCACACATACGTATGCGCACACACACCAAGAATGAGTCGTCAAACCATCCTTCTCTTTCCCACAGATTAAATATTGGCAGAATTAAGTCAAGTCATTCATTCTGGGGAAGATAAAAAGGGGATGAATGTTAAAATGATGAAGAATAGTAAATAGCTGCTTTAAAGCCTGGCATGAGTTTGGGCAATTTTACCGTGCAGTCTCACTCGAGGCTGAACTGGTAAACAACATGGTTCCCATCACTTTTTTGTCACAAGAGGGCCCTGGTGCAGCACTGCAGAAGAAGAGGAAAATGAATGCTGATGGAGTGACAGAATATACGGAAAGTCTGAACATTTATATGTAGGTTTTCATATAAAGATGTAAAGCGTGATCACACTGACCAATAATTACTTTTCAACAATATCAACGCAGTACTTTTAGCAGTGCTCTAGGGATTTATGCAAACAGGGTCAAGATCACAGAAAATCTATCAAATGTTTTAAAAAAAGTTTTCTTCAATAGTTTGTTCCTGTTGTGGGTCAATTTTAAGGGTATTCGAGGCTCACAAGTGACTAAATAAAAGAACTATTCTTGTTGGCGGTGGAGGCAAACAGTGTTGTTGTTCTTGTTTCAGCTTATGTTTGGAAACAGAAGCGAGTAAGGTGTTTGGACAGCAGGGTAAGTTTACTCCACCACCTCGGAGACAGTATAGCAAAGCGTTCTGATGCCGATCGATTTATGGAGAAGTGGAGTGAATTTGAGGATATTGAAGACCTTCTGGATTGGGCCACAGCAGTGCTGCTATAACGAGCATATAGACGAGGGTTAGTGAGTGAGTGAGTGAGTGACGTGACATACGGCTAAGTACGGTGACCCATACTCAGAATTCGTTCTCTGCATTTAACCCATCCAAAGTGCACACACACACACACAACGTGAACACACACCCGGAGCAGTGGGCAGCCATTTATGCTGCGGAGCCAGGGGAGCAGCTGGGGAGGGTTTGGTGCCTTGCTCAAGGGCACCTTAGTCGTGATATTGCCAGCCCAAGACTTGAACCCACAACCTTAGGGTTAGGAGTCAAACTCTTTAACCCTAGGCCACGACTTCCCCAGGAGGAGCAAGCTACACTAATCCGATGTTAAGATGATAAGGGACTAACAACAAACACCTGAATGGCCTTTTGGAAAGCAATTGTCGAATCCTCCTGATCTTATATGGCAGTGCCTTTTCTGTGAAATTGAACTCAAGTACTTACTGTAATATTTATACACATTTGCTGCAAAGGGGAAAACAAAATTATATAGGTAATGGTAGAACGAGTGGAGTTAATGAAGCTAAAGTGCTTAGGGTAGGTTGTGATTTTATGGGCCTCTTAAAGGATGCAGATATAAAAGAGTCAAACGGAAGCCGTTTATGACTCACTGGCACTGGAGTTCTGCAGATGCTTTAATGTAAGGGAACAAGGGGGTTCTCCTGTCTCAGGGAGGAGGAGCCTTTTTTCATCCAGATTGCGTTTTATTATCGTTTTAAACATATATGGCCCAACCAATATATTTGCCTTCCTAGAATAAAAATTCTAGGCAGTAAGATTTGATTTATTTTTACTGGTATTTTTTGTTTCTGGTGCTGTGTGATGGGATGCATGTTTAAGAATAGTTTTGTTTGTGCAGCACATGGATGTGATTATTTACGCACTTGAACCTGGCTAATAACCCAATTTTACCTCTCAGTTTGGCTAATAGTTTTTAAATAAATGCTTTAAAAATCAGGCATTGGTGCTAATAATCAATAGCAAGCAAGGGGTTAGGCTTCTCACAAATTGCAGCTATTATTAGCTCAGATTTGCTTTTTGTTGTTTTTTCAACCCATTTCCTCCTATTAAGCTGGTGCCGGATCGCAACCCACTAATTAGTTCTGCTCAATTGCACAATGGCCTGAGCAAGAGTGGAAACTCCTGACTCTTTTCTCCACCCACTCCACCCTGCCTGATCTCGCCTCTTAACCTCTTTTCCACACTCCCCGTCGTACTGGACGGTTGATCCCAAATTCTTTAACTCCTCCACCTTTTTGACCTCAGCCCCCTGTTCTACTTCCCTCCCTCTTGTTCATAGACACGTGTACTCTGCCTTACTACAACTGACTTTCATTCCTCTTCTTTCCAAAGCAGACCTTCACCTTTCCAGCTGTTCCTCCACCTGCTCTCTACTCTCACTACAGATCACAATGCCATCCGCAAACATCGTTGTCCACTGAGATTTCTGTCTGACTTCATCTGTCAACCTGTCCATCTACCTGCTTACTTCTACCTCCACTCTTATATGTAACGCTATGTTCTTCTCGCTTCTGGAAAATAGTGTTAACTACAGCCATTTCTACCAGCATAGCAAAGCCCAGCACCACCATAGGTTCCTTTCCTTTACACCAAACCTGCCCATCACCTCCTCATCACCTCTGTTTCCCTCGCCAACTTGCCCATTGAAGTCTTCTCCTTTCACTACTCTCTTCTATTTGGGAATACTCAACATCACCTCATCCATCCAACTCACTCCAGAATCTCTCGTTCTCTTCTAACTCACAGTCTACTTGTGGAGCATAACCAAATTGACATTCACGATCACCTCTTTAATTTCTAACTTCAAACTGATGACCCTGTCTGACACTCTCTTCACCTCTAATACGTTCCTCTCACAAACTCATCCTTCAGGATCACTCCTACCCCATTTCTCTTCCTATCCACATCATCATAAAACAATTTGTATCCCCCTCCTCTGGTCTCCTGCACACACAGTATATCTACCTTCCTTCTCATCATCATGTCCACCAGCTCTTTACCTTTCCCTGTCATTGTACCAATGTTTAGAGTCCCTATTTTCTATACTCCTGCCTTTCCTCTTCTGAACCAGAAGAGGTTCAGAACCATTCTCCCTCCTCTCCTTCCTTGACCAACAGTATTCCAATTTCATACGGCACCCTGTAGGTCAACAGTGCCGGTGGCAGCCATTGTTAACCCGGGCCTTGACCGATCCGGTATGGAATTCCAATGTTTAGATTTGGCACGTTTCTATTTATCAGGCTTGGGAACTGGGCTTCTATTTACCGGGCTTGGGACCGGCACAGATGTCACTGGCTTGCAACTTCTGTGGGTAGATTGGAAGAGTGGAAGCTGTCTCTTTCAAATTCACGGAAACCTGTGATTGTCTGGGGTCACCCTGATTGACAGGGCAGGGGAAGGCCATGTTGGACTTTCATCCACAGGTGCTAGGATTCAGGCTTGTAGCAACATGCTGTTGAAACCCTGTGAGACCTGTATATGGGCAAAGCCTTCGAGATCACTTAAGCATCCTGAAATCTGAATAACCGCCAATCCCATCTCTCGTTTTAACTTGGTTAAAGCATTTTGAAAATCGGCTGCCAAACTAACCTTGGATGAGCAGACATCGTTGAGACATCGCTGCAGGCAAATCATCAGCACGGATGTGTTGGCGAGAGGCAAGGTCAGTGCTCACAAAAGAATGAAATGGAGACAGCACTGTGGCTAAGATGAGAAGGAAGTCCAGGAAGGTAGACAGCTGAGTATGAAACAACAGAGATGAGGTGCGCTGCCTATATAAAAGGCTCGATTCTCTTGTGAGTGTGAGCGGGTCATGCAGTAGGAAGCAAACACGGGGCTTATGACTGACACACCAAAGTGTTGGCATGAAAGAACTCTTCAAACGCAAACCAACTCGAACTCTCTATGGGCTGAGGCATGTACTGTTCTTCTTAAGCACTCAACATATTTGGAGTACGAGCAAGAACATTTTCTTTATCAGCTGGTTTAGGTTTTGCGGATGTACGGCTGTTATGACTGCCTGCATGTCCAGCAAAGGAAATTAGTTAAATATTTAATAAAAAAAATAAAAATAATTAAATATCAGGAACATCCTGATAATCTGTCTTAATAATCTGGACTGCACGTTATTTTGCTTTAGGGTCGGTCGGTGTTCCTTGTGTGATAGAACATGTATACAGTTCTGTCCCATTTCTAATCTCATCCATAGCTAAAGGAATGTGGCTGCCCTGAGCTCTACTTCATCTGAATCTGATCATCTCCTTTTTTTTTTTTTTTTCTAAGCAGGTCTCTGGTCCAGTCATCAGAACCAGAGCTCTTTGTTTACTTTTGCCTTTTAACACCATATCTCACTCCTTTTGCTTTCTTCTAATGTTTTTTTTCTCTTATCCTCTTGCTTTAGGCTGTTTTAGACTTTCTCTCTCGCTATCTTTTTCATCTTAACCCCATGTACCTAAACAGGGGCCATGGAAAGCACTACACTTGCCTGTGTGCTCAGGGCAAAGTTTTACTCCAGAGAAGCTTTGATGGTAATGACTTTCTGCTTGATCCCTCACGGTCTTTTTCCTTCCATTGCCCTGGAGAACACCACTCGTGCTGGGGAGTAAATTTGGAGCTTGTCCTTTCTTGAGCAGAACCGAGGATATAGTCAAGTACAGAAAGAGAGGAAACGATCTTACTTGCCAAGCCATGTAGGACTGATGGTGAAGATAAACTGGAACCTTATCATTTCTTACATTTTAGCGTGGTTTTGCTTTTTTTTTTTTTTTTTTTAACATTCTGAAAACTGTTGTTACAGGTCTATGACTTTATGAATGCCAATCAGAGTGTCAGGAAGAGATGGAGAAAGATAGACTGAAATGGAAAGAGAGAAGATGGAATGAGATGGAAAGGCCAGCTTCCAAAAAAAAAATTAAAAAATGCAAAATGTAGTTAGCAAGTAAAATAACGTGAACACTGTACTCGGTGCTCACATTCTCTGTAACCACATGCCCTGAATGAACCTCAGTCAAGATTAACTTTGTCTTCATAATGTGTTGTGGGATTTTATCATGCAAATGTGCAAAAAAAAAAACATCGTAACTCTAGCGTCCCTGGGCTTCCAGCGCGCACACAGATATGCTAACAAAACATGCAGGCTGCAGATCACGTTATTAAGAAAAAGCATTCTTGTTTGTCACACGCTTCAAAGATGGTACTGCATTTTACCAGTCATTTATCAGCTCATTTCACACATCAACTTTGCTAATACTTTGCTGGGATTTATGCTGGGATTTTCAGTCCTGGCTTTCTTTTACACCAGCAAAGGAAAAGCCACATAAGGGTTTTGTTTTGTTTTTGTTATGCAAATCCAAACAACTGGCTTGAACGATTCCCCACTCACATCTTAAACCTTTAACTACAATTAGTTTCCAGTTACTTTTTACATAATTGATAAAACATCCATGTAACCATAGTATCATTTTATTATTTCTACAACCGCTTATTACAATGTGTGTCGCGACATAAAGCTGGGAAGGAAGTACCAACCGGTCACTCTGGTGTGCGTATGAAGCTGGTATGAAGTCTAGCACATGAATACACCTTAAACAAAACACGTTGTAGAGTTATATAGCAGGCTTGAGCTACAGAGATGATTTGGACTGCCTTTTCTCTTCCGATCAGGATTTTGCTTATTCACAGGTGACAACAGTAGCATTTCTTTTACTTGCTACACTCACTACAAAGTGAGCTTTTATTTTTTTTTCCTCTTACATTTCAGCATAAAACACACACATTTCACTTAGAAGCAGCATTTGTCCTGCGAGGGACTCCATATCTAATCAGGAGCTCTAGATGACTGGGTGGGAAACTTCTCCTGCCCTAGGCTCCTGGTCTTAATAGACTCGCAAGCACATTTTATTGGGCCTGTTTGTGAGGTAGTTGCACTTGATGTTGTAGTGCGGTTGGCCGAGCTTATGCGCTTTCTAGCCAGAAGAGACAGACTCCCGCTGCTCTTTTCCGTTTCCTCAGTAAACATTAGCGACTCTTCTCCTTCTTGTGCCAAGACCACTAGAAAAGCATTTTCTCACCCCCTGCAGAGAAATCTGGCTGTTTTATACCGCATCTGTGTTTTGAGACACTCTGTTTGCTCTAGGGAACTTGCACTAAACAGAAATCGGGGTTTTTTGTTTTTTTTTACGGCACTCTCCTCGAGCTAACGCAATGTACTTAGATCTTTTTAATATTATACGAATCCGTTTTTTAGTCAACGTTATTTTATAATCGGTATTTTGGTACGAGCTTGATCCGTTCAACCAAAATAAGTCAACTCCGGAAATATCTACACCTTGTAAGATCTTTAATAACATGCATTGTATGCGAAATATCTACAAGTCCACTAATTTTGTTGGATAGGTTTTTATATATATATACTTTACATTTACATACAGCTAAGTACAGTGACCCATAATCAGAATTAGTTCTCTGCGTTTAGCCCATCCAAAGTTCACACACACAGCAGTGAACACGCACACAGCAGTGAACACGCACACAGCAGTGAACACACACACAGCAGTGAACACACACACAGCAGTGAACACACACACAGCAGTGAACACACACACCGGGAGCAGCGGGCAGCCATTTATGTTGCAGCGCCCGGGGAGCACTTGGGGGGGGTTTGGTGCCTTGCTCAAGGGCACCTCAGTCGTGGTATTGCCGGCCCGAGACTCGAACCCACAACCTTAGGGTTAGGAGTCAAACTCTCTAACCATTAGTCCACGACTTCCCCATAAGAGTAAACATAAACTTGTGCTTAACTCTCATCCATGCTTCAGAAGATAATGTCAGCTGGATATTGTTGATTTGTACTGAAGAGCTGCTGCTGTAATCATGAACTCTTCTACTCCTCTACACCAGTACACTGTAATGTAAAGTCTATAATCCCACTATCCGTTATCACTCATTTTGTCTTAGGGAATCTGTCTTCACCACCGTCACCTCTAGCCTTGTCTTAAGAGATATAAATCTGTGTAAGAAATGTTTTTAAACCTGCTTTGTGATGATCTATTGTTAAACCTTTTTGTCAAGTATACTGAAGTGTTTGTTGAGTATATTATCTTACTTAGCCTGATTCCATAGTCCTCTGACAGGCTCTTGTTTATTCATGTTCATTGTTCCTTTAACAGTCAGGTAAAAAAAAAAAGACCACATAGTCACATGTCATTTTTGCTATATTTGCTGCTCATCTCCAAATTATTCCTGTAGGTTCCAGAGCTCAGTTTCTTCCCGAGCCTCTGTGCAGCTCATCAGTTCCCAGAGCCTCTTCCATGTGGCTTTAATTTGGTCCTCCCTGAGGTGTCTCTTTCTATCAGTTGTGCAGTTTTGGCACCAGGAGCATTAACGTAACGAGATATTGACCGTACAGAAAGGATTAGCGTCACTTTAAATCAAGACAAAGTGATCGTGCCATGTCTTAAGAACGTGGAGCTGATACTTGGCACCGAGGAGAGAAGAACATACACGGTTAAAGATAGTTTTTATCTTCAATTTCTTTTCTTCCTGTTTCCACACTGCGCCGTTTGGTCTCACCCTTCACCCTACACCCTACAGGCTTCAACTTCCAGTAATTGCTGCCTTTAGTTTTAAAAAGATTTTATTTGGTGCAGATGCATCCAGCAGAATGCCAGCATTGCACTGCCTGCTTAAGTCTGTTGTGCAGCAGGAAGAAAAAAACCCGCATGCTGAACACTTGTGTACCAATGACTGGCAAATAAAAAGCACACCCAACGTAATGTGTGTGAATAAGGTGCAAAGCCACTTTGAACCACCAGAAGTACATCGTTACACCCTGCCATTGATTCTGCAAGTTTCTGTTCCATTAATTGGTGGTTTGATAACGATCCTGATGATGCTGGTGGTGACTGCTGTCTAACATGCCAGTCCAAAGTCTTCCAACACAGTGTTCAGCTGAGTTGAGATACGATGAGTGTGAAGGCCGTAGCATGTCATCCGTATCAAACCTTTCAGTGAGTCCATGTGACCTGTAGATGTGGGCGGAGTCATCCCAGTAAACCACACTCATCATCATAGAAGTGTTTCACCGTACAATAAAAGCAGTCAGTATCAGAGTAACTTTCTCACTACATCACATTTTTCTTGGGGTGCATCGGTACACGTAGCTAGCTCGCTAACCTTTTTTTTTTGTTTGTTTGTTTGTTTTTTTCATTTTTATTTATGTCCATCTTCTTTATAATAATCTGAACCATGCCAGCAAAATATATTAATATTTCCTAACATCCTAACAGAGCCACTCTTCATTCTCTTTAATTTGTCACCTCTTTATATAAACGTAAGTATAGACGTCGTATAGAGAATCTCTCTGGCAAGTATCTAAGCATTATTTTTTATTACTTAAACCCCTCGGTCTTATTTTTTTTAATATATTTTTATTCATGGCATGGTAGACCTTTATCCAGGGTACAACTTTCATGTCCTTTATACAGTTGTGCAGTTGAGGATTATGCCCTTGCTCCAGGTGCTAATGATGGCAGCTTGGTGGTCGACGGGTCTGAACTCATTTTTGAAGAGATATCAGGTTGCTTATGGTAGATTTTGCTATCGTGAAGATACCAGGCGCATAAAAATACTAGGTGTGAGCGAATATCAAAAAGGCCTGTCAACCCAAGTTAAAGCTTATCACCAAGTTTGAACACGAGAGCTGCAGCTTAACTTCTTGCCTGTTCCTTTTATGAGTAACCAAAGTGCAGAGGAAAGTGTTGTCGCTTGTCTGATGACGTGGGTCTTGGTCGAGACATTTCAGACTGTATCTTAGACTGCCAACCACATCTGACCTTAACTACTGAAGCTTCTGTTCCTGCCCTGACACACTCATCATGATGTTCACCTCAACAACCTGCTCTTACAGACTTTCACCTGTGATTTATTCTTCTCACACTAAAGATAAAAAAAAAAACGTGGGACGTTCATGTTTTATAGTTTGTCCTGGTTACTGCTTCTGTATTTTAATACCACTTTTCATTTTTAACAGGACTCTCTGAGGCAGAAAGATGAACGAATTGAGGAACTGGAAGAGGCCCTACGTGAAAGTGTTCAGATCACCGCGGAGAGAGAGATGGTGCTGGCACAAGAAGAGGCCGCACGCACACACGCAGAGAAACAGGTCTGTTAACACAAAAGCATTCCTCAGGTTTAGAAAAGTCAGTTATTTTAGTGGAGCACGTCCTATTGACCTTCACATGTCTATATTTATGTAAACGAAGCACGGCACATACGAAAGATACGTATTGGTGATGTGGTGTTCTGTGGTCAAATATCTTGCTGGCTTTTTATCAAATGCCCACATCCTACATAAGAGAAGTACATCTGTGACCACTCATCAGTGTCTCTTTCTCACTAAATCTGTGCATTAATACACTTAGCAAGCTAGCTAATTCTGTTTAATGATTTTTCTCTTTAAACCACATTTTATTACATCCTGTCATCATTGTAGTATAAAGGTGGGCCGTGCAAACATATGCTACTAAATCACCTCCAAATCCTGTGCAGGGATTTTTATAGAAATGAGTCATTTTCCGCTACATATCGAGACTACTTTCTCTCCTCTCTTAAAGGTGGGGTCTCCGTTGTTTGAGAAATGAGAAAACCGAGTCGGGACGACAAACAAAACAAAAACAAAACTAACGTGTAGCCAATGAGTAGAAAGGGGCGTGTCTTGTCACTATGGGCGGAGAGAGTGTTCAGTGCGCATGTGTGACGTTAGCAGAAAGCGGTTTTAACATTGACATGGAGGATAAAAACAAAGAAAGAAAGAGAAGAAAGACTTACGATAAGGTAAGAAGTAGGACGTGTTAATATAGGATCAGCTTTCCAGCGCTGGAGAGAACTGAAGGAGCAGGAAGTTGGTCACATATTCACAGATTGGAGTTTCCTGAGTCAATAACTCCTGAGCTAAACGCTGTTACTACACAAATAACACCTCTTTTCTATCGTAGTAATGTAGAGACGCAGCTACAACCGTGTTTTGTGTAGTAACAGCGTTTAGCTCAGGAGTTATTGACTCGGGAAACTCCAATCTGTGAATATGTGACCAACTTTACTTAAGACGCCGAGGCGCTTTTTTCCTTCTCGATAGGTGAGTAACGTTGGTTTTGTTTTGTTACACAGAACTAATATATGTCTTTGTCCTTTACATGATTATACTTGTGTGTTATTTTTGCTTGTTTGTTTATCTGCAATCGTATTGTTCTTCCCTTCAGCTATGATAGACACGTTTCTTTCCATTAGTTGCCTGGGTTACGTATGTATGTGTGGGCGGAGCTATCGATACAGGGGTGGGACCCATTTGGGTTAGGGGCGTGTTTGTTTTGGCGATTTCAAATGTCAACATTGGCTTTCAAACAACGGAGACCCCACCTTTAAGACGGAATATTTTTAAATAAGCTGAATTGCACTAAGTTAGTAGCTGTTATATTAAAGACAAGTATAGACGTTGTATAGAGATGCTGGTTGCGTTATGGTTTCCTAAGTTCTTTAACACTTTAGAAAAAGGTAACGCTCCGTGTTTTACAAATAGCCGTTTTTAGCACGAGATGAAGAGATTAATGCACTTTTATGGACGACTAGCATCTCCCAAGCTGTTAGCATAATGGCTGCCCTGTCACAGCACAGCACAGCACATCACATCACTACAGCAGCTCTGTGAATCATGCCAACCTCACATCACCCTGCCAACAAGAGGCCATTTAACAACATTCATGTGGCATGCGCCTGCCTG
Source organism: Tachysurus vachellii (assembly GCF_030014155.1). Taxonomy (NCBI): domain Eukaryota; kingdom Metazoa; phylum Chordata; class Actinopteri; order Siluriformes; family Bagridae; genus Tachysurus; species Tachysurus vachellii. The sequence continues at coordinate 18,712,317 of NC_083475.1, forward strand.
TGTTTGTGTCTCCAGTCAGTCTTCATTTGGAAAATAAATCATTCCTGTATAGCAAGTACGGTGAAATAAAACCCTTGTTGCTTTTTTTTTCCACACACATACACAAGCCGTGTCTTATTTGTGTCTAAAACGGGTCACTTGGTGTTTTCATGGCACCGAAAGAGTTTAAATCACAGCGTCCTTGTGTTTGTCCTGGAGATGGCATCAAAAGGAAAAGGCTCTTACCGAACGAGTCTTCCCTCTGCCGGACGGCCCGTGAGTCAGCGTTAATACGGCTCAGCCGTCTGCTGCAGGCTGACAGTCTTAAGGGTCATGAACACGTCATGCTCGACTTCCTTTTACTCCTGAATTTTGGCCGGAGCAGTCCACTGTTTGGATCCCTTTGGGGTTAATTAGTGCAGGGCTTCGAAGGAAGCCAGTGCTGCTGCTAAGCCTGGTTTATTCCTATGGAAGTCAAGAGAGGACGTTGGGATGGTTGCCAAACTCTGCATCACTGTTCTTAAACCCCTTCATCACCCATCGACACACTCATTAGAGCTTCCATTGCTAAGTGACCCGTACTGGAACTGAGTCTGTGTGCCCGATAATGTCTCTGGATAAAATCGCTTTCCTTTCAGAGAATACAGAACAGTGATCTTCAGTAACGTAGCAAAGGTTTTGTCTGTTAAATAAAAACTTTTCTCTTTTTGTTTTACTGTGTATTTTGGGCTTGTTTGGGGGGCGGGGCTTCAAATCTAAGGTTCGCTTTTATCTAGAAGAATTCATTTTAAACCATGGATCGATTGCACAATTCCATACACAAATTTCAAACTCAAGCCATGGATAAAAGCACGTGTCGGATGCACAGTGTCATCATTCAGAGATAACTGCAAATGAAGTGTGGAGAAGATGCTATTTTTAGCCACGCTGTCAGTGCAAGCACTTGTACCACAAGGGTGAGCTAATTATAGTGCTTAAGTCCTGTGAAAATCTGATCAGTAAAGTGTTCAGTTTCTCCCCACCATCATGACATTTAAAACAGGAAGTAACGTGACCAGTTAACCTTATTACATTGATCTGGATGCAGCACAGAATGCAGGTAGCTTTCTCACCTCACGGTACTGTATGTTTTGGTTGAAACAAGCCCCAAACCACCATTTTCAAGAGGACCAGAGGTTCATTAGTCTGCTCCTCAGACAGAAAACAACTGCCCTGAAAGTTCACAGAGTACATTGGTTTAAGCGTCTGGGGGGGGAAAGGGTTCTTGAAATGTTCTTTGGAGGAATTCCTAATTTCCTAAAGAGGTTCTGCTTGAATCAGTTTTACTAAGAAGGAAGATTTAGAAGTCTAAGATTTTATTGTTTTCCACAGATAAAGGTACCACATGGACAATATAGCATCATTTGTGATGAGAGACTACTTGTGTCCAGTTGTATTTTAACATTGTCTGGGGTTGTTTTACTCTCAGTGTTGAATTCACTTCAGTTTTATTTGAATATACATCGTCACAAAGCCACATTATCTAAATACGAGTAAGTATTGGCACCCATCGGATTTACGTGCGCATCATTACCGCAGGCCAAACTTATAGAGATAAATAACAGCATTAAGTATCTTGAGTAACATTTCACTAAATATAACTGTTAGCTATCATTATAGAGACACCTGTTATATAAGACTGGAAAGTGGTTTAGAGACCATCAGACCTGCTTTGGACTGATTTTATATCACATACATGTGCACAGACCTTATTTACTTTCAGATTCTAATGATTCAGTCTGTTTATGTAATATTCGGAAAGCACTTTCCTGTCTAATATTTAAATCACACACTCAGTGTCTTAACTATATCCCTTGAGTTAGCTTGTCACACACCCTATACTTGCATACACACACACACACACATTGGCACACACACACCCACATTTCCCCTTAACTCTGGTTTCAATTTCCTCTAATTGCTGTTCTCTTGTTGTTCAGATTTTGTACTACACGTTGGATTCAGGCTCTGTACAAATTTCTGTCAGTCTTTTTGTTCTAAATACATGGAAGCGAGTGTTTCTGTTCTTTGTTAGCCTGACAGCCCTCTTCCTTTCCATCTTGCATTTCTCTTCCCCCCCCCACCACCACCACCACCATTTATCTCCTATCGCTCCCGTCCCTCGTTTTGTCCTTCTTGTCCATTCTGACCCATACATTAGCTGCTCTTACAGCAGAGAGGCCTATCAAGTGAAATCACAGCGCTGGCACTGAAGGGTCAGGCCTGTCTTATTTTAGCTGATGCTCTCATGAGTTTTTTTTGCACCGTGCCAAACCTCACTGAGCTAGCCAATGTAATGGGTGTGTGTAATTAAGGGCAAAATGTGGCCTCTCTGGGAGAAAGAACTGTTTTCCTCTGACACAAGCCTCTCGCTGTGCTGTGACACCAATCACTTAACCAGGGGCAGGATTTACGGCTGGCCTGTTCAAATGCGACCAGCTGCTCAAGCAGGACCAGTGAAAGCGTTTGCCCAAGACCACATGAAAATACACGTCTAGTCTCCAGACATGATTCAGCACTCAAATGACATACTTCATAACCTTCTTTCTCGAGGCACCAGACCAAAGAAAGTCTCAGCACCTCCTCTGGTGTCGATCAGGATGAGCAGATAGTGTCCCATAGCCACCAGTATCCCGGTTCTTCCTCCATGTCATCCTTGGCGCTGCATATGGATTTCTGTTTATTCTCTCTTTTCACACCCCTCATGCCCTTTTTTTGTCCCAAATCCCCCCTGTGTTGTCCCAGCAACTCCTTGTTTACCACAATATATAACCCTCTTTTCTTTTCTTTTTTTTTTACCCCTCCCCCTTCGTTTCTGCTTCCAATTTTTGTTTGCGTGATTTGTTTCCGAAGACCGTTCTGGTTCGTTCTGTTCGTCTGCTTCTGTTTCTTCTGCTGAGACAGCTTTGATTTTTTGGCTTCTTCTGTAATTACTCTTTTCTCTTTCTTTGTTGCTTCTCCACTGCTTGCTGCCTGTTTGAAGCTCTTTCATGAGCCTATGCATGACTCCAACCACGCCGACTTTAAGTGGTTCAAGGTAATGATATCATTCTTTTCTTTTGTACTTTCCTAATTTTATTATCTTGCTTTCGTTTTTTGTAAGGACGATTCCATTCCGATTTATTTCTATTTTTCATTTTTCATCTGCGCTACAAATTTTAAACCCCCCACCACCTCCCATTTAAACATCTCGTGAATGTGGAAGTGTGCGGATTTCGGTTTTACTCCAAACCAAACATCGTGATAGGAAGCTTAACCACCGGAAGCTTAGATCATCCTCTGTTGTTCGTTGTCTCAAGGCTTGGGATTTCTCTCAATCTCTGCTTTGCTTCTATGGAGTGATCTGTTTGTTCTGAAAGTTTATTGTTGACAAATTGTTTATGGATTCATTTTCTTTGGCGTTCTGTGGAAGATTCCTTCATTCTGTCATATTCCCAATAATAAACCCAAACTTTTACTCAGGTTAAAAATTAAGATGATTAAATGGCTGGTGAATTTTTCTCTATGGTTCCCAATTGATAAAAGCTTGTCCACGATGGATAAATACACAGAAATGTCGATCTTTATTGATTGTTCATCACTCTCACTCAGTCTTAGACACAATTTCAGGTTACTTACTATTCATTGCATGTTTTTGGGAGGTAACTGGAGGAAAAGGCCAACACACACCACACGCACACAAACAGAGACGAGCCAGCGCTACCTTTTGCATCACGTGCCTATATAGAAATACTGTTCTGCTTCAGGATTGTACAACACTTTGGTCCTCTATTAATAGGTATAAACGATTGATACGTTATGTCTATTGCATGCAGAGGTGGGAGTAAGTCACACATGTGCAAGTCACAAGTAAGTCTCAAGACATGAAGTTCAAGTCAGAGTCAAGACGAGTCTTTTTTAATATTTGTCAAGCAAGTCTCAAATTTGCGACTTAAGTCTGACTCGTCAGGTCGAGTCTTCCATCTCTGAGTCATTTAACTAAAGTCCGAGTCCAGTCTCAAGTCGAGTCTTTTTTTAATATTTGTCAAGCAAGTCTCAAGTCTCAAATTTGTGACTTAAGTCTGACTCATCAGGTCGAGTCTTCCATCTCGGAGTCATTTAACTAAAGTCCGAGTCAAGTCTCAAGTCATGAATGTCAAGTCGAGTCTTTTTTTATATTTGTCAAGCAAGTCTCAAATTTGCGACTTAAGTCTGACTCGAGTCAAGTCGAGTCCCCCATCTCTGAGTCATTTAACTAAAGTCCGAGTCAAGTCTCAAATCATGAATGTCAAGTTGAGTCTTGTTTAATATTTGTCAAGCAAGTCTCAAGTCTCAAATTTGCGACTTAAGTCTGACTCGAGTCAGTCATATGACTCGAGTCCCCCATCTCTGATTGCATCTCCCTAAAACATGCGTCTAATATTTATTAAACTGTTAATTGAGCCTTTCGAGACCTTGACAGTTCTGACACTCTTGAGCTCCTCTTATTGAAAGTCAGAGACCTCAAAGTCAAAAAGAAACTCGGCTCATTTCTTTCAGCAAGCTTGTAGCTTTCACTCCTTACAACAGGAGACAGTGTGAAGTCAGCTCAGAGATGAAGATCTGTAGCCCTGAGGTCACAAAGCATCGGATTAAAAAAAAAAACACACATGGAAATGAGTCTAGTCTTTCGGCTGCTTCAGCTCCGTCTCTAACAGAGTCTTGAACCAAAAACAATTGTGTTTGAGCTTCACTTTCAGCCCCACAAAGGATGAAAGGAGTGTAAAGAATAAGGCACGCCACAGTAGTTTAGTTCTCGTTTTGATTTCCTTTAACGGATATGATTTGGAGCTCCTAAGCTGATCTCCAGGCTGCCATGATCTCATAGCAAATGCTGCTGGCTGTATATTCTCAGTATATCAGGTGTAACACATCAGTAACAAAACCACAGCTTAGCTTTTTTTTCTTCCCTAATTCACTTCTGCTGTTTTAAACAAGTACGGCGGTGACGCACCATAGCGTCATCCCCTAAAAACTCAAAGGACTTTTCTCATGTTTGTGCGTCCTTTTAAGTGAAGAATCCACTAAATGCCATTGATTTGTCTATAAGATCATTGGGTTTTTGGGAAAGCTGCTCTCTCGCACTCTGCCTGCTTTATTTCCATAACGATTGAAAGGATCAGCAATTTTTTTTTTTTTTTTTTTTTTTTCCTGGTGCATTTTTCAGTTTTTGCCCCATTTAGATCAAAGCATCTCCCTTCATCAGCATTTTCAACCGTTTGGAACGTCGCGTTTTGGAAAACATTGCTGCTCTTTCATTTCGTTTCATTTCATCTCTCTCTCTCTCTTTTCTTTTAAAGTTTTTTTTGCAAGTGTTTTTATACATATATATATATATATATATATATATATATATATAAAAATATTGTTAAATAGTGTTGATATATATATATAGTCGCTGTCAGGCGGAATCCTCATATCTCCAAAACCGTTACTTTTCAGGAAATTAAAAAAACTCCGTACCTTATCTGCAGTGCACAGGGTTTAGTCCGCGTTGCAGTGGATTGTCTTGCGCTAAATTCCTGTCCTCAGACGAGCACCAGAACTAGCGGGGGTCAAGATTTTTTTTTCTTTGAGTCCAGTGTTTTGAAGACATTTACCTCAGAAGACGTGTTGATTCGTTGCGACTCTTCTTGAGGAGAAATATGCCGTGAAGCTCTCCTGCGTAGTGAGGAAGAGGTGGACAGTTGAAGTGTCCAATGGAGTTATGAGATTTGCGCTCAAGCTATTTTCAAGACTTTAGATTGGTTAATAACTTGTAAAAATAACAGACCCACGTGGGGACTGACCAATAGCATCGATATGTGAAAAAATATGAAATTGACCAAATTTGGACATACGAGGTTTCCGCCCGACAGCGACGATATGTTAGTATACTCACCATTTAGTTTCTCTTTAATTCTGCTTATAGCATAAAGAAAGCCAGAATCTAGCTGTTTTTCTTTATTTTTATCTCTTCTTTAGGCTTCTCCTCATCATCTACTTTTTCTAATTGGTCATCTTGCTCATCTTTTTTTTTTATTAATTTCATCATTTTGTTTTTTAATGTTGAAAGATCTCTAACATTTTACTGCCGGACCTTCTATGCATAACAAATGCAGCGTCAAAATTAAGCAGCGTGTTTAGAGGTGAAATAGAAGTGTGTTTACAATTTTATGTTTGTGTCTGATCCCACTCATTTGGTGTTTATTGCGTAACACGTTCTCGCCTCTGCAAGAAAAAAAAAAGTCGTGCGGGACCTTCAGAAGTTAACCAAATAGTCAAGAGAAAGTTACACACTGACTTTAGACCGAGGTCTGGATTTAAATATATTGAATATTTGAGTATAGTTAGGACATATTTTAGCCTTAAATATGAATTTTTTTTACACTCACATATTCTTTTAGTTACCTCAACCTGCCAGATTTTATTCACAATTTATTCAAACGACTGTTTTCGGTGTCATTTGGAGCGAATAAAAATGATTAGGATAGTTGTGTGAGTTTATAAAAGACTAACATTATTGTTTTATGGAAAGCATGCATTACGAGACAAGCGGGACGTTTTTCTGGCAGGAGGAACACCTCGGCACAGTCAGCTTGATATCCATCTGAGATTCCCGATAGCTTCGGCAATCTCGTAAGTCTGCTTACAGACGACCGGTGTAATCATCACGCAGGCACGAGCCCAGTGTTTCATAAATAAGCGGTCGTAAATTGTTTCGTGGCTCGGCTAACATCACATGTTGTTTCTTATTCCCCAGAGAAAACAATATGAGCATGTTGCCGTATTTATTTTATCTTCCGATGCTTCATCTACAGGAGGAAATTTCATGTTGAAAGAAACCGAACGTTCGCTTTGATCAGCTCGAAAGTTTGCTGTGCATTTTTGGCCGCTCGCTTTTCCCATTTCCATATATTTAGATGTGTCTGATTTTGCATTTGGCAGACGATCAAATGCCTGACACATGAATAACAGATGTAGCTGAGGTGAGGTTTAATCTCTTAATGAATGACTTATATTTAGGGTTTGCGTGAAGCACGATCCAGGCAGCCTTCGCCGAGCGCTTTTTACAGTAAAAGCGATCACGTCCTTTCATTCTGGCTGAGGGTTTGGTCACTGAAGATGGCTCTGGTTTCCATATCTGCCCTGTGGGCAACAGTGACACCGTATCTGCTGCCACACATCATGGATTCATTACACAGCTGTTCTACTGATGTGTGTGTGTGTGTGTGTGTGTGTGTGTGTGCATAAGAGCTATGAAAGCCTGTTTCAGTGCAACACTGTTTTCTTTTAAGGAGTTCTTTCTTCCTTCTTCCGATCCTTGCACACCTCTCATGGGATGTTCAGTCGTGATTGACGGTTCTTCCATTTCTCCGTCTCACCACAGCCTGTAGCCTGTAAAACTGACGCTGGCAACGTTTAAACGCTTCCCCATGCATACAGGAAACCCAAAGGAGCGGGTCGCTCTACTCGCTTCCTTTACAGAACAACATTCCCTCTAATTATTTTTTTTCTTACTAAGCAAAACATATTTCTATTGGGTAGAAATATCTGACCATCAGCACAGATTTTCTGCTGCAATGACTTTATTAGCTGGCATTAGCTGGCTATCCTGACAGCATTGCTGCGCTAACTAGATTTAATTGTCGAACAATTACAGCTAATTCCACCCAGAGATCACGGCCTGTTTGATTCTCTGTTGGTCTCCTGTCCAAGGATGTGCATCATCGTCAGGATTCAAACTTGCGATCTCCAGACAACAGGGGGAGCACCGCTAAGGAGCCTGAAATGAATTTCTATCCTGCACTTGAGTGAAAAGTGCTAAAGAAGGATCGGAAGTCTTAGAAACTACCTTGATGGCATTCAGACATTTTATTCTGGATATACAAAATAATATCAATGTATTCATTTATTAAGAGAGACATTTCTGCCCAGCAGAGTAATCTCTGATTGCAATAAAGAAAGCAATTATGTAGTAGAGATAGATCCGGGGCAATAATAGCTAAGCTCTCATGTATGCTGGAGAACGACTCCCACTTCATGCACGAGGCTCTTGATGGCACTGCGCAGCTCCTACAGTGGCATTCTGCTGAACTCCAAGCATCTTAATGGAGTGCTACAGCAGGTCCTTCTGTGCTTAGTGCTACAGCAGGTCCTTCTGTGCTTAGTGCTACTGCAGGTCCTTCTGTGCTTAGTGCTACAGCAGGTCCTTCTGTGCTTAGTGCTACAGCAGGTCCTTCTGTGCTTAGTGCTACAGCAGGTCCTTCTGTGCTTAGTGCTACAGCAGGTCCTTCTGTGCTTAGTGCTACAGCAGGTCCTTGTGTGCTTAGTGCTACAGCAGGTCCTTGTGTGCTTAGTGCTACAGCAGGTCCTTCTGTGCTTAGTGCTACAGCAGGTCCTTCTGTGCTTAGTGCTACAGCAGGTCCTTCCTTTTCTCGCTGCTGCTGTGAGACTATACAGCCAGCGCTGCTCTCACTAACCGTGTAGGGACTCTTTAAATCCTATAAGTATTGTGTGTTTATATGTTATATATTGATCTTGAGCCAAATTTTGCTATAGTGGGATGATTAAAGAATGATCTTATCTCATAAGGACAGCTCAGCTATCTTCCTCTTCTTTTAGCAAAAGGCTCTATGTAGTGCTCGGAAGGATCGATGTCTGGATCTGGTAGTATGTTTAAAACGAATGTGGTGTAACACCTCGGCGCTATAATTATAGCTTATGTTTCTGAAGCCCGAACGCATGATCCGTGCGGCGATCCGACTGACAGTCCGATGGGCTTTAGTACACAGATTAAGATTAATCATCAGGAACAGGTAATGGTCCTGTCCTGGCACGTGAGGGGGAATAAAACACTACAAACCCATCATATAACTTGCTCTCTAGCCGTCATCTTACAGTTAAACAGAGCGAATGTTACGTGTGATGTGAAGAGAGACTTCTTGTCCAAATGCAAACATAATATGCTGTATTAAAATTACAGAACGATGACAATCTCGTACACGTTCATTATTTCTCACAGCTGAGCATTTGTTTACCTGCGAAAACAGAATATTTACAACAGGTTAAATGCAAACAAATTCCACTTTATCAATGAACCCACTGAGTATCTATTCTTTGTCTTTCTCTCTCTCTCTCTCTCTCTCTCTCTCTTTTGAGTAAGACTTTTTGTGTGAGTCTTTCCAGACCTCATATTGTAGCCATCATGCTCAGCTTCACTTTTCCATCACTTGGAATTTGGTCCTACTGTTTAGTGCTCCCTCTGTCTGTCACGCATGATGGTGTATGATGACAAATGCGAGAGAGAGGAATGAGGTCAGCGGAGAAGAGCGAGGCAGCGGCAGGTATAAATTTTGCTTCGGCGTCATTTCGTAGCCCTGGACATTAGTGTTTCAGTGCTTGGCCACGGTACAGTACATCAGGTGGATGAGTTATGGGAGAGACGACTGTTCTATTGCTCTCAGTGTTTTACCAGCTCTTGTGCTGCCTCTAACCACCAGGGGGCTGAACTGAAGGTTATTTTACAAAAATGTGATTTTTTTTTTTTTTTTTTTAGAGAGAGTTAGTTCTAGTGTCATTGACAATCTAGTCTTTTCTGTTAACTTTGTTACTTATTATAATATAAGCATATAAAATGCATACAATTTCTGCTAAAAAAAAAAAGAAGGAAAGATGACGTGGTATAAATAAGAAATAGAGAAAGTTACTTAAATGCACAGAGGTTACTCAGCAATAATAAATGGAAGAAGAATTATTCCCAAAGTCTCGTCGTCTAAAACACTTTTCAGTCAAAGTAACGAAGATTAAACCAAATATTAAAATATTATTCGATCACATGACTCCTTATAGTTACAAATTATTGATAGCTCAATGCCTGCAAATACGATGGCGCAGTGATTTATTATATTAACGAGCCCTTCGAGAACGATACTCGGATAACAGTGCTGAGACTTTGTCTGTCTTTGTGTCTCTTTATGGCCTTGTGATTTTGAAATTGTTGACGTCGTTTGGTCATAACAGGGCACACGTACTGTAATGTGGGTGATGTAGTAGCTTTTGTTCGAGATTTTAATGTTAATCAGAGTGAGACGTTTTCATATCCGTTTTTATCGACTGTCTGATTAGCTCTGAAATCTTCGGTTAATTTTCTTACTCTTAATTAATTTTTTTTAAAGAATAAGATATTGTTCTGTTTGTCATCTACATGCCGTATTTTTATGCAGTAGATCCGGCCATCTCAGCTAATCGTTCACTTTGATTTTTTTTTTTTTTTTTTTTAGTAGAATTTACCTTTTAATTCAACCTTTTATGTTAGGCCATCCTTAAAAATATTTTGGTTTGCAGTAACAGTAAAAAAAAAAAAAAAAAAAAAGAAGGGTCGGTTGGTAGGTCTATATATTTTTTTCAAGTTTCAATGTAAAAAAAAAAAAAAAAAAAAGTACAATTTTGGTGATGGTGATTACGTAGGTATGAATTTAAACAAATCAGCATATCGTGACGTCACTGACTGGGTCTTCAACCCGTGTCTTCGGTCAAACACACCATTCACATTTTTGTTGTAAAAAGAGAAACATTGTGCAGAAGTATTATTAGCTGTTATGCGTGTGTGTCCAAAGCTGCAGTTGCTGTGTGACGCGTTCCAAAAAAAAAAAAAAAAAACCTGGACACGCTCCGAGAGAAAGCCGTTAAAGTCAATTTCCTATTTTCGTTTTCGAAACTTGTGTTGGTTGGTCCGATCGATTCGTGCAATAGATTTTCGAACAATAGAATTTGTATTAGTTGTTTGAAGAGTAAAAAAAAAAAAATTGGTCTTAACGCAAATTTACAACCGGCAAGTCGGTCGGACTTAAAGCAAAAAAAAAATAATAATTTGAGTCGATCCTAAATTGACAGGGTCGGTCGGGTTACGGCAAACAAGAATATTTTTAAGGATGGCCTTAGCAGTTATTCATTTTGTTAATTGGTCTGTTGATATTAATTGTGCTGAAAGGTATGATGTGAAATTAAACTCTGGCTGAGTCATGCTGGAACGGGCCGCGTCCCTGTCAGGATAGAAACGTTTCTTCCTAGAATAAAGGGGATCAGCGAAAGGTTCTGGAGTATTTATTCGCCGTGCCGCTTCATGCCGACTAGCTCTAATTGCTAAGTGAAGGTGTTTAGTTTACAACGAAAGCTCTCTGCAGTGACATGCATGTCAGGATGGGAATAAAAGTAATCAAATTAGCTGACATTTCTGAAATCATTTAAAGTCACATTACCGGGTTACAGTATCGGGTATGTAATCGTCATCAGCACCGGATTGCATTTGTAATCTTTCCAGCGCCGCAGACAGAATCTTGTTACACCGACTCCTTCATCCTCTCTTGAGTTTATGCAGCTTGTCATGACTCAGTGCTGTGTGTTTGTAATAGCGAAGCAAGCTGCGAGCCAGAGTTCCACTGTGTGGGCCTCTGAGAGAGTCGATGAAACATTATCTGGTTTCTAGTGAAACGCCGCTGAAAATGGAGAGAAGAAGCTCTTGAAACACCCAGCGAGACTTTCAGTGCAAATCGATGGTGCGTCTGTTATCCAAAGGCAGTGGCATCAATCAGGACCGAACAGGCAGAAAGGTAAAATTCAGGTAAATAAAGAGGGAAGTTGAGGAACGGTTGTTCTGACCAATCAGAGGCAGAAAGTATCAGAGTCAGAACCGCAACCGCCAAGGAGTCTACGAGAACCGTTCCGAGCCAGCACACTAAACCTCTCCTTACATGAATACATAAACCCGCCATTGGCTGTTTGATTTATTCTTCTCATTCACTCGCACTGCGGAAAGGAGTAGATCGCAAACGAAAACCATCGTGTAAGCGAGCTGGAGATCACCCACCTTTACGAATACATAACAGAGCAAAACTACTGAAGGCTCCAATAAATCGCAAACCTCAGTGCTGAGTCATGAAGGTTTTATTCAGCTTCAAACCTCAGGCTCATTTTCACCACTGAAACCTTTTATAGGAACCTTTACAGGAACCAGGAAGTTTTGAACCGCATTTCCATTTTCAGTACTGGAACCATGGTTCCTGCATAAAATTTACCGTGACCAAGAACTAGTCGGGCGGACCTTAACGTTAACGTCACGTCAATGATGGTGCTGTGCTTTCAACTTATTTGAACTTTTTCAAAGTATTAGGTCTGTAGCACAGTTTGTGTTTATCATCCATCTCATCCAGGTTTGAACCTGTTTCGTGTGGGTATGTTTTTAAATCTTAGTGTTGAACAAACGTGTGTCCTGAAAATACGTGAAATTCTTGACATCGTGGGGACATTTGGGTATTTAAAACATAAAACACGTTTCCTTTTCGTCGCTGATGTTACTGTAAGGTTTTATTTAGTTTATTAGTAAAAAATTAGTTTAGTTTATTTAGTAATTTCTTGCTTTATTCAGTAATTATAATCATGACAACGGACGGTCCTCACAAGGATATGTTAAGACAAACATAAACGTCATTGTTCCTCTCATTGTGTGTGTGTTGTCTCTTTGTTTTCTTAGTTTGTTTACTCAATTCCTTTTGTCACACACACACACACACACACACACACAGTCTATGGTCTATGATTTATTTTGTCCCTTTTGTTTTTATATCTGCGTTTGTGATCGTCTGGATTCCTGTCGGTCTCGTCGGTCACTTTACAATTCCGTGTGTGTAACTCGTCTCTGCAGATGGAGGAGCTGTTGGGAGCAATGGAAAAGGTAAAGCAGGAGCTGGAGTCCATGAAGGCCAAGCTTTCGTCTACGCAACAGTCCCTGGCGGAGAAGGAGGCCCACCTGACCACACTGCGAGCCGAGCGCAGGAAGCACCTGGAGGAGGTTCTGGAGATGAAGTAAGAGTCTGTTCTCTCACAACATTTATTTTCAGTCCTCGTGCGGCTTTTTTTTTTTTTTTTTTTTTTTGGAAACACTAACCTGTCATGGCAGAAGTTACTATATAAACTCCTTGCTGGAAAAATGGTTAAAGGTTTGATGGGAAGTTGTAAAGCTTTGCACTGGATTAATCTCCAGATAATTACATTCTGGTTGGTCAAATTCAGGTTTCTTGGTCTTATCGTCCAGAACGCGGCGAAGCTGAACGTGTCGTAATTTATAAGACGCACGTGTTTTCTCCTCGGCAGCGTATAGTTTTTTTAAAGGATAGTGGTCTGGAGAGGCAATAAGCTCTACAGGAGTGCCACTTGTGTGCTTAAAACAGCTTTCTCCTCCCACACTACAGAGACACTCACGTGAAGTGCAATCCAAACATACAGTATATCCCACTCTCATTGTCTGTTTTCCCAGACTTCTTTTTCACTCTTTCACACACGCACTCATCTGTCACTGACTCTCAGCTCTAATCATGCATTAGTCTTATTTATGACCGACGTGTCGTAGTGTGCTACTCGTCTTATCTGTGGAAAGGAAGAAACTCCTTGACTGTGACAGCCCTTAGAAGGTGACTGTGACTCTCTGGACTTGATTAAAGGAGGCCCATGTGGCATGTTGTGAGCTCCGGAGCCTGCGTTCCTTCGTAACACACTGACAGATTAAAAGACGTTCTCGCGCGTAGATAAAACGTACGTCGATGTCCACGAGCCAGCAGTATCGTCCCCTTCTTAACGTTAATGGTACAGCGCAAGCCAGCTGGTGTACAGAGAAAATATAAAACAAGTGTAGAAACAGTCGTAGGGAGAAATGAGTCAGAACTGGCATTTTGAGGACTTTTCCAGCAATTTCCAAAGGTCTGCAGTTTCTTTGGGGAGGTGGGGGGTGGCGGCGTCTACGTATACTCAGCATTCTTGTTTTTGTTTTCTTTTTTATTTGGAGACGTGGTCACAAAAATAAAACCAAGACCCCTACCCACTTTCTGCCTCTCAATCCGAACGAAGAAAAAAGAAGCAGGATTCAGAAGCGATGTCCAAACACGGTCGTCAGAAAGCTCGGAGTTGGCTCGGGTCAGACAGGGAGCGCTGTGTATCTACTCCGCCCTCACGCTTAACCACATGCTCCCAAAAAAAAAAAAGTCTTTGCCCAGAGAAAATACAGCCATGAATGATGGCCTGATACATCCTGTATCAGCAGGAGGAAGGGGGTCGGGGTGCGAGTTGGGTTGGGTTGGGTTGGGGGTCTTTGTGGTTTTGGTAACGAGAGAAGAGCGATCATGGCAAAACGACCACCGATGAAACTCTGTTGTCTGGAAACAGACGAACCCTCAAAAGCCGACACGTGACGACGCCTACTGACCAAAACGTACAGCAGATAATGTAAAAGGCTCGATCGTTAATGAAGAGAAGCAGTAAAAAGACGAGAACTCCAACACATTATTCTATCTACATGTTTCCTCTCCATTTCACATAGTCTCACTGTCACTCTCTCTCTCTCCGTTCCCTGTGCTCCAGATGTGATGCGGTCAGATCCTGTCGTATTCCGTGCTCGTCTGATGTGGCTACGTTTTCTCACTCTGTCTGTTTTTTTTTTTTTCCCTCGCATTCTTCAATTCTTTTGTTCTTTCTCTCTCTCTCAGATCACAGCTCAAAGTCTTAGCTCAGTGTTCGCGGAGATCAGACGTCTCCCCTCGAACAAATGTTTAACTCTCATCCCACATTTGTTTGTGAGCAGGGAACATGTCCGTGGGCCCGATGGGAGACGGCTGTTGACAGGGGAATAAGTCTTAATGAAGAATTCCTCAGATGGCCGAAAGGAAGCGTTTGGCTTGCAGTGTGTCGGGACTGTTGTCTCCGGCATCGTAGCAGGAAAAGAAAGAAAGCGAGGTGGCACTTGTTAAAAAATAAATAAATAAAATCCATGCCTGTCTTTAGATAAACACTTAATCAAAAAAAAAAGCCGGTATGCCTATAAGATCAAATAAATAAGACACAGAAATGTCATTTATTCTCACCAGAATTTTAGTGTATTAGGTGTTAGGGATGTTCATTCATTGACACAAGTCACAATATGGCCAATATTATGTTATCGATTAACTATATTAATATTAGAAGAAGAAAAAAAAGAAAACACTTTCCGATATGACAAAACATATCCGCGTTCTCCTAGACATTTCCACAACACACAGATTATGATATATGGGCGTGTAAATAAAATTCTACCTTTTTGGTTCCAGAAATTCTTTTTTTTTTTTTTTTTTTTCCCAATTCATTCTATATTTATAAAGAAAATTGCGATATTGAGAAGGAGAAAAGTATCTGATCTAAAAAAAATGTATCATTCCTCTGTTCTTCTATAGTTTTGTCAATAGGTCTTTACATAATTGTGTGTATGTGTATATATATATATATATCTATATCTATATATAGATATATATATATATATAAAAGATAACACCTTTTTTTACACAGAATACACAACATTCAACCCTATGGTGGAAAAGAGGATTTAGGCAGCTGAGCCGAGGGCTTGGGAAGTAACTCGGTACAGAGCAGCAGAGCTAATTACGTGCTGTTTAAAGACTAATCGTGCTCGAGTCTTTCACACAGTTACAGCCTCATTGACTTTATGCATAATCCTCAGAGCTCACATGCTCCTATGATCTCCAGGCCAGGACTTCATGGCCTCTGACTGTTCAGGGCTTCTCAGAGGCATCATGTCAGCTTCTTGCCGCCTCACCACCCAGGCAGCGCACGTTAATCCTCCACAGCTCCTTAAACCAGCCATATCAGGTCTGAGAGAGCACCCTGGGAGAGCAAAGCCCACTGCGTTAATTAGCCTTTCACAAAGCCAGGAGGATGGTTGACATGTGAGAGAAAGGGGTTGGGGTGGCGGGGGGGAGACATGCCAGGAATGTAACAGTGATAGAAACTACAGAGCTTCTAAAGTCATCAACTCAACTCAAGCTTTATTGTCGTTCTTCCACATACACGTGGAAGTACGCACTTACAGTATGTAGATGTACATGCTGAGATGTTCCTTCTCCAACCTGCATTCTGATACTGCTGTCCAGATTGATCTGGACGTCCTTATCTGTGTCGTGTGAGTCGGTTTGTTTGTTTGGTTGTTTATGTAAAACCACTCAGCCTTATAACAGCATCGAAGATGAAGTGCTTCTAACTATCGTGACAAAATCCCTTCAAGCACTTTGTTCCCGAGCGTTAAAGCTTTTATCCCAACGTGGAAACTCAATCACTCTGAGCAAAGTTGAAGATATGCGCTAAAAGGAAAGTCTACCTCTATTTTTGCTACAAAAAAAACTAATTCCAAGTAGTTCGAAATTAAACGAGAACGTATCTGGCAACGAGACAACAATCTAAACATGAGGAAAAATTAAAGTCAAAAGTTTTGCCATGAACCTCTCCGCCTCCTGACTGGATTTGAAAAAGGAAGTGGACAACATCTGGCAGATTTGCAACAGATATGTCAAGAGGAAAAGACAAAGATTTGGCCAAGCAGTCCCATTTCAACCTTGTTATTATTACAACTAAGAGGATCCAAAAGCTGCCCAGAGGATAGGAAAGAGTTGGACGCAGTTGTAAAGGCAAAGGGTCCACATAAAAGTTACTGTAAAATATTTATTCCACGTCTCCGTTTTGAAAGGTTTCCGTTAACTCTCTATAGCAGCAGCTTTGACAGAATCGCTGGCCGGGATTCAAATTTCTATTAACGCTCCTGTTCTAATACACTCTTGTTACTATATTAACAATTTACACTTTGGTTAGGAATAAACAAATTATAAAACATGCCCAAACTTTACCAAGCAAAAATAACGAACATGATGGCGTTTTCTGTAAAGAAACATTTACGTCTGTAAGGAGTCTCTAGTGTCAGTGTTTTGTAACAGTCAGTATAGTAACTCTTTTTAGTTTCTCTGTAATGTGACACCCGGGTGTTGTTTTAGGTTTATTTGATAAAAAAGAGAGATGTTTGTGTTACCGGCTTCACCTTGTTATTGGGCTACGTATTTCGCCTTTCATAAAAACGCTACCTCAGAATAAGCTTGTTTTATTACAGAGGACAGAGAACGGAGAAAATCCCACTCTACTCTGTCTTTTGTGTCAGATCTCCCTTTAGGTCAGTCACTGGAAAGTGTGGTTTTTAAGACGGCATCGCTATAGTCGCTCGAGTATGAATCATGTCTAGAGAGAAACTGACTGCAGGCTGAATTTCAGGCTACCCGCAAAATCCTACGTCTATACGATGCAGCCTTTACCTCCGCCGTTGTCCAGGGTAATGACGCTAAGCACTATACCGGTATAATACTCCTAGACATCTTAATCATCTCTTTCTTTCCGTCACTTAATGTCTGTTATATTCTCAACATCGGATCAGATCTCATCCCACACAGCTGCATCGGGACATTTTGGGTCAAAGCCTCGCTCGCCGTGGCAGCCTGGTGGAACAGCTGTCCACGCTGAGGCTCGTCTGTCAAGTCAACGATCTCTTTATTTCCTCTCTTGGTTTTCAGAATTACTTGCAGGCTAATTTTGTGTACACATTTTTGGAGGATAGTTTGTCAGTATTAGCTCCAGTTTAGATGTGCTCATACAGATGGTGCAAAGATGCAATGTTTTTGTTTTTGTTTTTTTTTCTTCTTTAATGAGAAACTTGCTTGCAGGTTGTTTGCAGCTTTGTTTTCAGCATCGCGGCTATGCGTACGGTCGAAAAGCGAATCGCTTTACTTTACGAGGTTCTGGTGGAACGATGCTTGATTGGCTAACCGTTTAAAAAAAGTAATATAAAGAGCAGATTAGACTGCTTTAATACTCGAAAAAGTGCTTTTTATAGCAGTCTTAGCCAGTATCAGCTAACCATCCTACGTAGCTTGAGCTCTAGATTAGATTTGTTATTATCAGTAATGTAGATTACTGTACATGTAGATTCTGCTGCTCCTTTCCCTGACCTTTTAAACCCTTAGTGCACCTGTGGGATGATGTGCATCATAACATTAGCCAGTTCTCATGAATTTCTGCCCACCGATGGCACCGACCTCATAAGTAACAGGAGAACAATCCCTCATTCATAGAAATGTTGGCTCTATAATGCGGAGAGGGCAGACGACTCGAAGTGGAAAGAGTGATCGTACGGTCGACTTTTACGCATGAAACAGAACAGGAGGGAACGGAAGGGAAATGAGAAATGGATTTCACAAATAGAAATCCCAAATGCTCCTGCTCTTCTTCTTTTCTGTGTACACGTGTGTGTGGGTGTGTGCGCATGCAAGCTCTTTGGGAACGGTGAAGGTCAGAATGTCAGGATGTGGATCCATATGTCTTATCAATGGTGGGGTGAGTGCGAGGGAATTCTGGACTGCAGCGGAAAAGAACGTCCTGCCGACGGCTCCTGTTCACCGATAAATCATCTCCACTCACTTCAAGCTCCCTGCACTCAACATCCTGGCACCGACCCAATCCTACACTTATGTATCGTTCTTCCATCACAGTATCTTCTCTAACCTTATGCCTTACCCAGGGCTTGAGTCGAAGGAACAACCCCCACCCAACTACAACCCCCACCCAACCTCCATTATGTACCATTATATATGCTCCATTATTACACCTACAACCATTAAATTCGAACAAAACTCTGTTTTGTCTCTCGCTAAATAAGCTGTTGTTTTGAAAAACGGTCTTAAGATGAACTTGATTTGAGAATCATCTTTACCATGCAGCTTGTTTCTTGCATTTTCAGCACATTTCGATTAAGAGCACACACGCTTGGCTGAGCGGTTAAAACTTTCACTGGATGGCGGGGTCATTGGGTGGATTTTTCCTGCATGTTGTAAGTGCAGATGCAAACTTTATTGTAAGTGGCGTGTAATCAAGGCGAGCTCCGCTCATGTCCAAGAATTCATTTGGGTTCTTATTTATGCATGACCAGCATGCACTCATACACCTTTATCTGGCCCATATATCCCTGCCTGCTGCTCTTTAAGCAGTTTGCCTTGGCTCAGTGGCTCGCACAGGGTGCTCGAAGTGACAAGGACTCAGACGTTGGAGCGGGAAGAGGTGGAGAAAAGTAAGGGAATGGAAGGGAGGGGGGTAATAAAGCTTCATGCTGAAGGCAGGTGGCTGATAAGGTGAAAGAAATGGAAATGCAGAGAGTAGCCAGGCTTCTGGGCAAACACAGAGCGAGCTAGTCCTGCCTTCTCAAGCCAAACACAACAGACCAGTGGAGACGGTTCAAAAAGATTTCTGCTCACACCCTGTGAATCTCTCCGTGTCCCAGTTTTGCTTCAAACCCATTTACATTTTTGTGGTCAGAGCCACTTCACTACATTAACGTACGAGTCGTCGAAGCTATGGCTTTATCCGCCGTATCGTACGCACTTGGTTAAATTTACAGAGCAGAAGGTTGAGTTGAGGAAAGAAAGCTGTCGTCGGGACTCTTTTCGTATATTCTCTCTTTGTTTTTGTTAAAAAGACAATTCACAAGAAGTCTAGAGACGTCGTTTTTGTACGTCATCAGAATCGAAAGTTTGTTTTTGATCGCTTTTTTTTCTTGTTCGTTTTCTCACCAGCTTTTTACGGACTTTAGAGATTTTTAGGCCTGAGGTTTTTTTTTTTAACACTACTAATTGCAGACATGAACAGATCTGATCTCCACTCCTGGTTTCCCTTTATTACATATTTGGAAACTTCTTAATTACAGTCACTACAGAAATTATTCTATACCATTCTCTGCATCTTAAAGGTGAGGTCTCCGTTGTTTGAAAGCCAATGTTGACATTTGAAGTCACCAAAACAAACACGCCCCTAACCCAAATGGGTCCCACCCCTGTATCGATAGCTCCGCCCACACATACATACGTAACCCAGGCAACTAATGGAAAGAAATGTGTCTTTATCATAGCTGAAGGGAAGAACAATACGATTGTAGATAAACAAACAAGCAAAAATGACACACAAGCATAATCATGTAAAGGACAAAGACATATATTAGTTCTGTGTAACAAAGCAAAACCAACGTTACTCACCTATCGAGAAGGAAAAAAGCGCCTCGGCGTCTTAAGTAAAGTTGGTCACATATTCACAGATTGGAGTTTCCCGAGTCAATAACTCCTGAGCTAAACACTGTTACTACACAAAACACGGTTGTAGCTGCGTCTCTACATTACTACGATAGAAAAGAGGTGTTATTTGTGTAGTAACAGTGTTTAGCTCAGGAGTTATTGACTCAGGAAACTCCAATCTGTGAATATGTGACCAACTTCCTGCTCCTTCAGTTCTCTCCAGCGCTGGAAAGCTGATCCTATATTAACACGTCCTACTTCTTACCTTATCGTAAGTCTTTCTTTGTTTTCTTTCTTTGTTTTTATCCTCCATGTCAATGTTAAAACCGCTTTATGCGCACTGAACACTCTCTCCGCCCATTTTGACAAGACACGCCCCTTTCTGCTCATTAGCTACACGTTAGTTTTGTATTTGTTTTGTTTCTTGGCCCGACTCGGTTTTCTGAAGCATTTCTCAAACAACGGAGACCTCACCTTTAATGACATTCCATGTTAGTGTGCAACACTTAAACCTTTAGCCAATTTTCTCCTGTCTCTGTTTCTTTCCTTCACGTTATTCTGTATTGTGTTTTATTTTATTCTCGTCTGTTAACCAAATATCGACCGCCACGGCCCAAGGACCGGTAAACGCACACTGTAGGGACGACAGAAATATAAAAAAATTATTCAGAATGAATAAATAAAGATATTAATACGAGGCACATTATCGCTATCATTTGGATCGCAGGTTCTTATCTTTCATTCGAGCGAGCAATCAGATATGAAGCTCTCAGGCCAAAGAGAGCAAATTCACTGATACGAACACGAGTCGCTGCTCGGTCAGGTTCCGGGCGGTTTCAGTTAGGCTACAAGTTTGTTCATATTTTGGGAAATTATTTAAGAAATTATTCCAGGCTGGTACAAACATGGAAATGATGTCTTTAGGCAAGAGCAGGATTTAAAAAAACAAAAAAAAAAAAAACAGTCCTACATGCTTCTGAAGTCGAGACCTTTGTTAGCAATGGAACTTACTTTTAACTTTTAATACCAGGAAGAGTGTTAGGATTTCAAAACAAAACTTACTTCATATAGCATTGCATAACACTTCTATAATCCTGATAATGTTGTTGGTTTACAGCAGTGTTACTCATTGCGCGGCTCGCGAGCCTCCTGCGGCTCGCCAAGCTTTAATATGCGGCTCGCATGGCAGTAAATAATACGATGATATGATCATGTGGTTAAAATGTATTTTTCATTTAAATAACATTAAAAACAATCAGGGAAGCATAGAAAAAACGAATGTGCTCTATTACAAATAATAATATATATTTATATATATTATTTGACTCATCACTGACTCACTGCGTTCTGCGCAATAGCCAGTTTTTGGCGGCCTGCCAGAAGCTAGTTTGTGTTTCATGCTAGTTATGTTGGCTTTGTAGAAGCCAACATTCTGTTTTCCTATTTAAGCTTAGACAAAAATTTATCAAGAGTAACTCCTCCTACAGCTTTCGAGCCACATGAACCAAATTCGGATATGTTGTAGACGCTGGTCTGAAGTTTGTTGTTTTACTTTTCTAAGTGACCCGAGTACCAGTACTTCCGGTACCGGGTCTCAAAATGGCCTTTTTTCCAATAGACTCCCATTATAAACTTTGGAGGTTTATAACTCGGCAAGCTTTCGAACTATCTAAACCAAACTCGGCCAGCTCCTTTAGGGTGATACGCTGAACAAAGTTTTAAATCGGTGTGCTGACTGGCCTTTCGGTTGTGCCGCAGCCCCGCCCCCAAATATGCAAAATCAAAAAACTTTTTACAACATGGACATGTGACATATCAAAACACTCACAACAATGGGGGAACTTCCTCGTGGGTATTCTGATGATGTCACATGCTCGCCTCTACTTACCTCCAAATGTTTTGGCACCCTAGCTTTCTGTCTACTTCCAAAAGTAACACTGACCCTTATGTCCACTCGCCTCCAAAAAGCACCGGCCTTTGCGAATTCTTGCATCGTCAAAGCCAACATCAAAGTTTGTCACGACGAACTTTACAAATCTAGTTAACAACTTGTGTTTACTGTACACACACGGACTAAAAAATGGATCGAGTTCTTATCAAACAATCCCACGCACAAAATGGACAGCAACAAAGCAATGTGACAGTGACAAAAGAGGTAACTGATGGGGAGCTCGAGTAATTATTGTATTGCAATATTGTACATTGTATTTAAGAAGATAAACTATTTAAGACTGAATAACTTGGCATACTTTGCGGTGAAAGTGGCTCTCCTATTGTCTTTGTCCTATCATTGTGGCTCACATGAAAAAAATAGTGAAGACCACTGGTTTACAGTATAAAAGCAGTATATAGATGAGAGCTAGGTATATTAATGAAAGATTAGTGGTACATTAGTGTTTGCCCAAAGCAGTAACGGAATACATATTAGCTATTTTCCCGTATGGTGCGAGACGAGCGCCTGCTGAACTTCTCAATAATATCTGATCTCAAGGCAGGAAAATAGATTCCATTCCTTTATTTACCGTCCTCTCGTTTTTCCTAACTGCCCTCGATCTTTTTCTTTATCGACCAGGCTCGTTCTTTCACTGGCCTTTTCTGCTTTACGTCGTATCTTAAATCATTTGTTTTATATTAATATTATTCTCGATTTAAATACAGCTAAATAAATCTCTCAGCACGCTCGTGTTAACAAGCCCTGGAGGTGGCTTTTATAAGTTTCCTCTGATTTGTAACTCGAGTATCATTTTCCCGTCTCTCTCCATCGCCATGTCAACATGATACGGCAATCCTCTGGAAAAGCAGGAGCCTGCCGTGACCCGACATTAATCAGGTCTCGGTAACAGACAACTGCACTGACAGATTCAGAGCCCCAATCGAGAGGGAAACGGATCAAAACGGAAAATGAATTTATCTACTCTCAGGTGTTTCACGTCTCACCGGGGCCCCTTTGCTTTTCCTGTCTGAAGACGGAGACAGATGTTGCCCAGCTGAAAGAGGTCTGTTGTATCAGAGTAAGAGGATAGCCGCCCAGCGAGAACCCCCGTAGTTTCACTGTTCTGTATTGACATTAATACTGTTGTTGTTTTGACAGTAATGACTCAAATGTTAGTTCGACTCTGTGACGTGATGCACAGAGCAGGCACCAGGCAAATGGCTAGCTTATGTTTCCTGCCTCGTTTTTTTTTTTTTTTTTTTTTTTTTTTTTTTATTATTATTGCGCTCCCTTTTTCTATCTTAGACATTTGCCAGTGGAGCCTGGTTGTGTCAGTTCAAAGGCTTTAGTGTACATGTGTGCTAGGTTATAAAAGGGACATTTGGTCTTTGCGAGAACCAAACGTCTGTTTAATGATAGGAATACATAAAAATGACCGTATTGTTGCATTTGGCTGTAAAAAGGTAATAAAAGAACTAGTTTGGGCTCTTATTTATGTGCGACAGACACACAACCAGCAGCATGCACTTGCACACATTATCTGGCCCTTTTGGGTATTGACGTTAGAGTTGTGGAGGGTTAAAGTTATATACGCAGGCACGGAATAGCTCAGGCTGATAGGAGGATAGTAAAAACTGTGTTTCTCTGTCTATATATGCATTACACTCACATAAAATACACTTCCTGGCATGCACTAAGGTCTGCACATTTGTAAGAAGACATATACTCACTGCAGCTGCAACAGACACAGCTAATGCTACACAAATATTATTTAGGTGATCAACCTCTCTCTCAGCACAGTGGTGTCATTTACACTTGAGCGTGTGTGTGTGTTGCTGGTATGAGTGTATAAGGCTTTGAAGCATTGCCCAGGATTTTGGTGTCATTCTCTGGTTCAGAAACAGTTCCACAACCAAACATTTTGACATTTTTTTCCTATGATACAGATAATTACACGCAAGCAGAAACCTTCTCAATTCAAACATACTTTGCTCATGTTAGACCTAATAACTTTACATCCCAGATGTGCTGAATGTTCATTTTTCACCGGATGATGTGAAGACGTATTTATGGAAATTGTCTCGATCGGACACGGCGGCTTCGTTTCGTGTTCTTCGTGTTCTCTGTGAAGCAACCTGATTTCCAGTGATGGTTAGTGAAACCTTATTTATTCATCCACCCACTTACCCACTCTTCTACCCATCAGTGGACTCATGGTGCTACATCCAACTATCTACCCATCGGTCCTCTTATCCATTCTTGTATCCATTGACTCATCTACATATCTATTTATTAGCTAAGCACCTATCCATCCAGCCATTTAATCACGTATGTGCTGTATGAGCTTTAGTCAAAGTCTCTTACTGTACACCTACACAAAGTTCTACATGTCCAAACAAACGCTCAGCAAGATATCATACGATGCCTAAATTCTCCTGGTGCATTTGATAAACTGATGTCAGTGACACACACTTCAACGCCAGGGTTTCTGGTGGATTTAAATTGGTTTAAATCCCAAATAACATCTCCTCGTGGTTGGTCCTGTGATGTTCAGTTCATGCATGTGTATCAGTAGGTGTCTCTACACCTGATACTCTCTACACCTGGTCTCTACACTCCTCAATCCGAATAGCACACACAACACATGCTTTCCAAGCTCTACGGGCAAACATCTCAAGGTAAAACGGATAAATTCACCTCTGCGCTAGCCAAAAAAGCCCCTATCCATATGCTGCTCCACATTTCCCTGAAGCATCCTCCGGCTGCTTTATGGCGGCTGAGCCGAAACGATCTGTCTGGCCTTCGGGACAGCCAGGGATAGCGCATGCTTTCCAGATTGAGTGAGTGAGGAGGGATTCTCATCACAGTGTATGTGACTGCAGAGGGTTTCACAGTCAGGTTTTTGACTGGATACTACATACACCTCATTTTAATACTAACCGATTGTCCTTCCAACCACTTATTTGCTGAACTGCTCATCCTACAGTACAAGGTCGCATGAAGCCTAAAGCCTAGTCATGGGGATTCGGGGCACGGTTGGTAGACACCCTGGACGGTGTGCTAGTCCATCGCCGGGGACAAACGCGCACACACACACGGACAATCATTTACACACTATGGACGCTTTAGAGATGCCAAAGCTCTGTGAGGAAAAAGCGGAGGGAGCAAAACAACCCCATGCCTGGAAATGGGAAGCAAATATGCTAACCACTAAGCTAATGTGACTCTCACTATCGGATAGATTTGACCTTTATTATTAGCATTAAATTGTAGGGATTATTACGTAGTCATTCGCCTTTGATTATCAGTAATGCAGACACAATGACAACATATCTGTAGGCTGTAGACTTGCCGGGAAAACGCATCATAGGGTCTCTATACTGAAGCAAACCTCTTATTTATAGAAGAAACTGAAATACAGTTTTGTCTTTCCAGGTGTATACATGAGCAGAGCTTCAAAAAATACTGACATAATGGATTCAGGCAGGTCTAAACTCTGAGACATACTCCAGTATTAATTACATTAGCTCAGTTCCTCGTGTAAAACTAATCCAGTTTGAATAGGGCTCCATCAGACCGCTTTGTCTAGGCTTAGAGTGAAATCCCAGTCTAGGCTGAAGAGATCGCACTGTACGCACAGGGTTGTTTTTTCTTTTTTTCTTCTATATAAAGCTCAAGCTTCCAGCTCTGAAGCAGTTAAATAATTCATGCTGCCTCATTTGAAACAGGAGCTTCAGAGATGCGCAGGAACAATAATCTGTGTTCATGCACATTATTATGGCTCATCAAAAATATCACGCGTCTGTGGAACTTCCACGCCGCTGTCTTAGATTAGTTCCAGTGTGAACGCGTGTTTTATTTAACCTCAGATATTTTTTTGCAAAGTAATACGTTATCGCCGCACCGACAGAAGAAAAGGGTTTCGTGGAATGAAACGTAACGCACGGCACAGCAGCTCGGCGTCGATAAGAGCAGAAAGCACAAGGGATCAGCTGAATCTAATTGGTCTGAATAGTGTATGCTGTGTAGTGTGTGTAGTGTTCAGACACCCTCTGTTTTCTTCATGTCAGCACACTGTAGCGCCTGCTAGCTGCTCTCTAGGGAGCCCTTCACAGATGCCTCTCTTAAACACTCATTTCCCTAATAGGCCAATCAGGGAAGTATAGGATGAAGCGTACTTCTGCCTGCACGTCGGTTTCCAGCCGCTTTTTTACCGTCTGAAGAGCCTAACTCACGCATGCATTAAGACAAACTGGCAGATCTCTTGCACTTTGTTTATCCTGAGTTTCTAATAACGTTCATGCAGAGGAAACGTCTGTTTAAGGAGTGGGTCGGAGCATTACTGAAGTGTGTTTACAAAGGAGATTAAATCCTTGCTTTTGTGTACAGCTTATTCTAGCATGTTTGTATTTTTGAAATGAGCAGGCTAATGTGGAACAGTAAGCTCACTCCAAACTCCCTGTCGCTAATCACTGATGAAGCAGCTTTGTTTGCTGACAGTGCAGCGGCTGTATAGGATATGTTTGTTTTGGCTACAGGCCATACTTAGCTGTGTGCTGGCGTGTGTGTGTGCGTGTGTGTGCGTGTGTGCTTCAACGGATATCTGTTTGTGCCCCTGTGTATTGAGAGCAGCTGTGTGAATGGATGTGTGTGAAAGTTTTTTAGGGCTGTGATGAGACAGAGCTGCGGGGTTCAGCCTCCACAGGAGGACCTGACTCCAGTCTCTCCATCCACTTCAAAGCTTCCTCTGTATGGAAGTCAAGGTCAGACCTGTCCTCCATCATCCCTCATCCTTTCTCCCTCCTTTCACCTTTCTCTTCTCTCGTTCCATCCGGACCAGATTCTCTGCACACAGTACAGCCGAGCTAAGTGGAGCGATTGACTTGTGGAGAACTTTATTAAGCCCTGAGAGAAAACCATCCATCCATCCATCCATCATTCTCTCTCTCTCTCTCTCTCTCTCTCTCTCTCTCTCTCTCTCTCTCTCTCTCTCTCTGTCTCTCTCTATCTATCTCTCTCCCACTCCCCTTCTCTCTGTCTCTCTCTCCCTCTCTCTCTCCCATCCCCATTCTCTCTCTCTCTCCCATTCCCTCTCTCTCTCTCTCTCTCTCTCTCTCTCTCTCTCTCTCTCTCTCTCTCTCTCTCTCTCTCTCTCTCTCTCTCTCTCTCTCTCTCTCTCTCTCTCTCTAACCACTCATTGATGTTATTCCTGTTCTCTGAGGATCTTTCCAGTCACAACGTTCTACGATTGTGGAGTCAAGTTCATCCTGGATAATACGTGTTAAACATCATCACAGTAGTTTTTATTATGTTTCATAATACGCAGATGCGTCTCCAGGAAAGTCGATCTAGCGTTCTGTTTCCGAGAGGGACTCAGCAGGCGGAGAAAGGGATAAAAACCCCTATTCCCTCTTGACGTCGGCAGTGTATAATTTGGCACGTAGATATGTTTAAACATTCCCAAACCTACCGTCTGTTGCATTACAAACATCAGCTGAGTCGAGTTCTGGTCGACTGTAGTGCGAATTTTACACAGCGTATTAATTAACGTTGAAGGAATGACAGATGAATTAAGAACACACAGATATGTGGAAGTGCAAAGATACAAATCTCCTGCTTACTACAGCATATTGAGAGAAAATAAACACGCCAGGCAGACTTGAATAATAATTTGATTTGCAATGTAAGAAGAAACATGAAACTCATATCCCAAATATTGGCCAACGACTTGCTGAGTTTGTGCCGAGGGTAAAAACGTGCTACTTTAGACACAGACGGGGATAATAATGTAGCTAGTTTCCTTTTAGACTCTCGTGCCCTCGTTTATTTTGCGTTAGCGAAGGCTTTTTAGCCTTCAGTGTGATTTCAGCATGAAACATTAGTAACCAGTGCCACATCTTAAAGTGGATAAAGTAGCTAGACAAATCGAAGTGTCGAGACATTGCCTGTTTGTGTCGAAGACAAGATCGTAGATAGTTTGACTCCTAACCCTAAGGTTGTGGGTTCGAGTCTCGGGCCGGCAATACCACGACTGAGGTGCCCTTGAGCAAGGCACCGAACCCCCCAACTGCTCCCCGGGCGCCGCAGCATAAATCGCTGCCCACTGCTCTGGGTGTGTGTTCACGGTGTGTGTGTGCACTTTGGATGGGTTAAATACGTATAGAGAACATATTCTGAGTATGGGTCACCGTACTTAGACGTACGTCACGTCACTAGACTATCAGTCTATGAAACATCATTAATCTGCCAATCAGCAACAGAGGACACCGTATTCACTGTGTATGTGACGTCGATCACAACATCGCACACATAATAATAAAATATCATTTCAGCGAATAAAAGCCCAGGTCTTAATTCAGATGTACTTAAATGCAGCACATTTAATTAGCACTTGAGCCTCTACTGCTAGATTTGCCGAGTGATTTTTTACTCAGTGCTGTTCCTCTGGCTCTGGATCCTCTGTGGAGAAATCAATCTATTCAGGGAGGCTCCGGTTCCCTCCCTCTGTCCCCGCTGTGGGAGAGTCGTCTTTGATCGTAGACACCATTTTCTTTTTTTTTTTTTTTTTTTTTTTTTTTTTTTTAATTAAAAAAAAAAAAAAAAAAAAAAAGCTTCTGCATGCCTTTTCCTTCACTTCTCTGGTTTCAAGTGGCCAGGACCCCCACGCTCCCCTTCCTATGCTTGTCTGGATTTCATGCGAGTACCTGTGCAGATTAATACGGTGCCTGGAAAAGGTGCCTCAGTCAGTCTGTCTGTGTCAACCTAAAAAATGTGGTTTGGAGGACATGAGCTACTGATTCCTCAGTCATGTGCCTCGTTTGCATAGTTTTGCTCGCCTTAGCAGTAGCATTCCTGACTGGATACGTACACCTTCATATCTTTCCTCCCTTCTTCCTTTCCCCTCTCTTTATCTCGTTTTTGACTGTTCTCTCAGCTCAGCCTCCTCTTTGTCTGGCTGCGCCGTCCTGATTTCCTTTTGTCTTTGCAGTTCTTTGTGTTCTGTTTCTCCCCTCAGTACGGACGCCTGGCTGCGACTGAGAGCTTTGTAAATCGGAACATGTAAGTGCTTAAAGATCCCATTTTCTGCAAGGCACGATCGGCTCACTGATCCCCGACAATGAGAACACATGTCGCCTACAAAGAGGAGACGTGTCTCACCCTACGCTCTGCAGAGCCTTTCATCCCAGCATCTGATAAACCACAGGATAGCAGGATGGGGTGTGTGTGTGTGTGTTTGGGGGGTGCGTGCGTGCGTGTGCGTGTGTGTGAGTGTGTGAGTGTGTGTGTGCGAGTGTGAGTGTGTGTGTGTGAGTGTGTGTGTGTGAGTGTGTGTGTGCGAGAGTGTGTGTGCGAGAGTGTGTGTGTGCGCGCGTGTGTGTGTGCGCGCGTGTGTGTGAGTGTGAGACCTCTGAGGCTTATCCTCTAATAGCAGTCCAACGGACAGTTCAGCTTGGCTTAGCAAATTACCCATGATCCTGCACGGTGTCCCTGTTTATACAGCCATCTGAGCCAAACTGAAACATCGAGCGCTCACAAGAAACAAAGGCTACAAATAATTGATTAAAGCCAATTGATTTATTGGTAAAAACCCAATCATGACTTTCATCCTAATTATTATGTCTATAAGACTGATGGCTTTAAAATGCAGCGCCTAAGATCTATTAAGTTCTTTCTTTCTTTCTTTCTTTCTTTCTTGTGGTGTGTGTGTGTGTTTCTTTGCTCTTCCTCACAATCACTTGTGTATGACATACAGTAAGTCACTTCTTATAGTAGAATTATTACGCCTCTTTGCGTCTCTATCTCAGATGGGTTTGGATCCCGTAGACAGATCTTCCAGTTCATCCTAAAGGTGTTCAGCGGTGCCGAGTCAGAGCAGGACACTCGAGTTTCTTTACTCTAACCATAAGCTCTTCACGTGTCTCCGTGAAGTGTGCTTTGTGCACAGGGGCATTGACGTGCCAGATCAGTGTTTTAAGGGATGTTTTAAATTTACTGCATAGAAAACCTCGATATATTTGTTTGCGCTTCAGACCTTTTGAAAAGAAATAGCCATGGCCGTGATTGACAGGCGTCTACGTTTGACCTCCGTTAGAACACGGCGCTAAAACGTTCTTTCGATTGAACCGGGTTTATAATAAATATCATCCAGCACCATCACACACTTAACAGATAGATGGACGATGCACTGGATTCAAGGATCTGCTGCAAATCAGGGCAGATATTTCTGATTTCTTCTCGTACTCTCAACACATTCGAACTTTGCAACCGTGCTTGAAAATAATGGTACCTCCCCGATCACAGGTGCAGCAGGTCGTCACCAGGAATCAAAATGAGCCGGTGACAGGAGATGGGTTTTGTCCTCACTAAGGCTTTTAATAATTCCTTTAAACCATAGTTGTTATTTTAGGGATATTTCTCAGTGTTAATAGATACACGTTGTTCTGTATCAGCCTGCTCACACTCACTGGAAACACCGCACACACACACACACACACACACACACACACACACACACACACGTACACACACTGGCCTTCTGCAAACATTTCACTACACATTGGGGCTTTCTGGTTTTGTTATTTTGGTTGCATTTTTATTTTAACTTTGCTTACGCCTCAGGAAAATTAAATATTGACTTTTTGCGAAGCCCCGGCTGATTTTGCTCTGAGAGAGAGAGATCGACTGTTCAGGCTTTTGGATGTGGTAGATACGGGTTATCCCCCCCCCAACTCTTATCGTTGTTTGTGAGCATGTCTGAACAGCGAGTGTGCACATTAGTGTCACACAGGTGACTTTAAATACCCTGTTCACACAGTGTGCAGTCATCTTACCACAACTCCAGACAGGGTTCTAGTCCTATCCTTCCTTCAATACAGCTAAATGTTCTTCCCCATTTCTTCCTCATTATTATATTATAAGGAAAATTGCTCCGGTTCTCTTTCTGC
>NC_083475.1:18748182-18760682 GCF_030014155.1 Tachysurus vachellii
TGTTCTTTTCCGGGAAGAAGTACACTATTTATAGTCTCCTATGTAGTGAGCATGTCTGGAGAATAGAACAGGATTCGGGATTCTGCTTTAACTGTTGTAAATTTTTCATAGAAACGTAAACTCATAAGTCAAGTTTGTGGTTTAAAAAAGTGCCCAACTTTCCTTTCCTTCAGTATTTTGTCCTCCTTTTTTTTTTGTTTTGTTTTGTTTTATTCCGTCCATGTAGTTGTCTTCCAAGCTTTGGCCACTCAGCCTAAACAGGACTAGGTCTGTCAGTTATGTTTCTTCTCAGGTTTGATCGATTAGACTGTTTTCCTGCTGGGAAGCTGGTGATCGTGTCGTCACCTGATCAATGTCGAGAGTCATGGGCTGGATACGGAATAGGGCAAAGTATTAGAGTAACGCGTTCTTCTTTTTCCTTCTTTGTGTAGTTACGGCTTCCCCTGAGCATGTCGCTGTGTGTGTATTAGACAGAGTGAGAAAAGAGAGCTTGTGTTTAGTTCATGCTGAGAGACACAGCTGAGGCTTGTTAAAGGCCCGGGAAGCTGAGGTTTTCTGGGCTAGAGGGAGCAGTAGGGGGAAGGGTTGGGCGTGACCGGGCCGTTTGGGCCCATTTGCAGCTTTCTGACTCCCTGGACTCCCACATTACCACACGGCTAAATCTACACACATGAATAAGACCACCATGGTTACAGTCACAACTTGTTAATCTGCCACTCAGCTCCAAGCCTCTAATGTGTTCAGCGTTATTCACGCTGTTCATAATCCCAGTGTGGTGCTGAGGTCCGTGGGCGATAACCCATCACCTCATCGGCCACTCAGCCCTCAGCGATGCTCCTACACACCGGAGCTGTCGGTTCCAATACACACACACACACACACACTCATGGCCTGTGTGCAGCAGTCAGCAGGGTGTGATACAGTCACGGTGCCTGACTCGACCCCCAGTGACCCGCGCTGTCGTGCGTTCACATCTGTCCAGCTGCTTTGACAGATGTAGTGAGTGGGAGGTCTGTAAAAAGAGTTTTGGACTTGAATCCGAATCCTCTGCTGACCGCAAAACACTGATCCTCAGTGTGACAGGATCGTCTTCCTTCTGCACCGAGGAACTCAGGAACGTCCTTTTTAGTGCAGTGCAAAATGTTTTATACCCCTGGCCAAAAAAAAAAAAAAACAATATAAAGGTCAGTATATTGCAGGTCAGTGCAATATAAAGCAGTTGGGTGTTGGATGACAATTTTATATTAGTTTAAGTTATAAACATGTTAATATGTAGACCACAGACAGTTCATTTTAAATAACATAACATTTTGTACTATGAATATCCATTTTTCCATTTGGTGTTGCTCCTCTAAACTTAACATGGCAGACACAAAAAGCTCACAATTTCGCTGTAGTTTTACAAACATGTCTTGATTACTCCTTAAAAAAAACAAACAAACAAGAAATAGTGCTTGAAAAGTGGCAGAACTGAATTTTTGAGGCAGCTGTACGATCCTCTTTTACTTGTTTTTGTGTGTGTGTGTGTGTGTGTGTGTGTGTGTGTACATTCTCTGTCTGACCACAGTCAAGAGAAAGCCAAAATATACTTTTGGAAAATTAAAAACGCATACAGGTTTGTGTTTATCTACGCTTGTTAGCTGACCACACTCAAGGTAAATACCGAAAGCACTTTTGCTAAAATAGAAAAAGAAGTTGCGTCTAGGTAAAAACCAAATTCTTTCCAAGTGACAAACTATGTCTGGGATGTGTTAAAGAGGTAAACACTTGGCTTTGAGGAGGGAAGGTTAAAAAAAGTTAAAACATGCGCCCGGATGCCTGACATGCAAACCAAGAGCGGTTGTTTGATTCTGATGGGTTTTTTCCTCTCTTCAAGACAAAGAAGGCCTTTCGGGGGATACGGTAATGCTGCCGAGTGCCTGTGTGTGTATATGTGACAGAGGAGGCTCGGTGTGACGTACTGTATGCTGCGTGGGAATCTGACGTGTCAGTTCATTAACATCACTTTATTATCACAAGCCAGAATCCTAGCTTTGGAGTCAGAGGAACATGGCTGAAAATGACCTGCTTTGTTAGGAAGAGGTTAAACTAAACAGACACTGTGAACCCAGTCCTGCTGCGAGACTACGGTTTGTCTCTAATGACGCTAAATCCACGTTTATTGAAGAAATCGACTGTGTTTCCATCTGTACAATAAATCCCTTTCTCTGAGCCTTATTGCCTTACTGCGAGACATGAGCGCTGTGCGGTATGTTAAAACCACAGCTCTCCAGCTTACAGCCCCTGCACCCAAACTCTGCCCCAATTAAAGGAATAAATAAACAGGAGAAAGGCAAATAATAACATTATAAAGCCAGGTTACAAGAACTGGCACGCGGCAGTGCGGGTTAGAAAAAGTCTTGCCTGTTAAACAGAGCAGGCGGATTTTTCTCGGGCGAGTGTGGCAGGCGTTTACGGGCATCTGTAATGAGGCTTTCCCGCATTGTGCCAAATGCAGTTCTTCCACTCAGACGGGCAACAGCGGTGAGGCCACAGCTAAGATGGCACATCTGTCCGGCTGCTTGTTCTGTGTGTCTGTATGTGTTTAGGTTACTGGCACGCAAACCACCCTTCCTTCACCCCCCATTCAGCTAATTGAGAGTCAGTAATGTTTTCATGCTCGAGTTTCTGTTGGAAAATCAACAAGCCGAGTTACAGCACTTTGGAAGAATGAATGAGCAAGGCAGCTTTTCAGTCTTAATTTTCATAGTTTAAAAATGTTGGCCTAAGAGACATTTAGAAAGGAGTTGAAGTCTTTCCAGACATAACAGGCTTCTCTATCTTCGAAAGATTGCGAGTTTCTGTCATTCCAGTCGTAAATTATAGAAAATAGATTTCAAAACTATTTGGAACGTTGCCGTAGCACCTTGACGCTTTTGGTAGAAATCCTTCTGTCTTCAGTGTGATATCACAGAGGAGGGGATAAAACCTTTTATCAGTCTGTTTGTCTATGACAAGTAGCTGTCAGAAGCACGGAGACATCCAGAGCTGAGGTCAGATAAAGGAGAGGTCTGTCAGAGCAGGACGGACGGCCAAAGGTGAAGTATGCAGTGTTATGAATTCGATGCAGGGGATTTTCAGATGCTCTCATTCTGTAGTGCTGGATTAGAGCGGGCGCATTAGCACGGCTGATAAAGAACCTTTTTTTTTAAAGCAGGCTTCTTGGCTTGTTATCAGGGTGTAAAGCCGGGCCGCTACGGATCAGCCGGTCTAAGTGTGCTCCACCGGATCTGCTCTGCATCACTCGTCCTCGCTGCGCCGGTGACATCATGACGTACAAGCGGAAAAGGGTGGAAAAATTCCACCCGTCCATCTCCTCCGGGAGAGAACAGACAGCCGTGCCCTTTGAAGAAAAAAGAGGGTTAAAAAGAAAGGGGGGCATTGGAAGAAGGAGAGGAAAGAAGCTGTCAACACGCCTCTGACAGGTGTGGTGTTTCTGCTCCGTCGTCATCATGCTGGATCTTTGGACTTCTCAGAGATGGATCTGGAGTGGATTATGGCCATAGATTGTGGGCTAATCACTCTTTGCCTTTTTAAATGTAACCTGATTACCTGAACACATTCAGCCCTTCAGATTAAGTCTCTCTTCACAATCTCTTGCTTTTCCCATTTATCTTTTCTTCATTTATTTTCTGTCTCATGCTTTAGATAGTTGTTTTTCTTTCTCACCGACTCTGGGATCAGTCTCTTCTTTCCCAGTAATCTAGTCAGTTGTCTATCAGTTCAATAGACAGGATTTCAGACTGTAACTACTCAGGACTTTAAACCCAGGACATTATTGCCATAGCTTTACTAGTCATGTTTGGGCTTTGTTTAATAAAAAAAAAAAAAAGAAAATATCATGGTTTACGTTTGCCAAAAAAGTCCTAATGCACACCATGTGACGTTAAACAAATCGGTGGATTTGCTGCAGTTTACTTTTGGACTTTCTGTGCTTATACTGAGTTCTTGTTTGCTAGTCAATGATTAATCAATGTAAATTTTATTCTTATTTATCATATAAAAGATTTTGTCCCGGGTCTGGACTCTTCAGACCTGAAATGCTATAGTTTCCAGACAATTCTTTGTTTGTTTGTTTGTTTGTTTGTTTAAATTACTTGAAGCATTTTCTATACTTTGTACATCAATAGCCCCCCTGGTGGTTTTCCAGTAATTGGTCTCTATCTCTTCCTGGTAGATTGAATTAAATTCAATTCAAGTTTATTTGTATAGCGCTTTTTACAATAGACATTGTCTCATAAACATAGAACAGAAGGTAAATATAAGGAATAATATAAAGAATTAATATAATAAAAAATTCAAGATTTATATATATATATATATATATATATATATATATATATATAATCTCGTCGCTGTCAGACGGAATCCTCGTATCTCCAAAACCGTTATTTTTCAGGAAATTAAAAAAACGCCGTACCTTATCTGCAGTGCACAGGGTTTAGTCCGCGTTGCAGTGGATTGTCTTGCACTAAATTCCTGTCCTCAGACGAGCACCAGAACTAGCGGGGGTCAAGATTTTTTTTTTTGAGCCCAGTGTTTTGAAGACATTTACCTCAGAAGACGTGTTGATTCGTTTGCGACTCTTCTTGAGGAGAAATATGCCGTGAAGCTCTCCCGCGGAGTGAAGAAGAGGTGGACAGTTGAAGTGTCCAATGGAGTTATGAGATTTGCGCTCAAGCTATTTTCAAGACTTTAGATTGGTTAATAACTTGTAAAAATAACAGACCCAAGTGGGGACTGACCAAAAGCATCGATATGTGAAAAAATATGAAATTGACCAAATTTGGACATACGAGGTTTCCGCCCGACAGCGACGATGTGTTTGTGTGTGTATTTATCCCCAATGAGCAAGTCTGAGGTGACTCAGGCAGCAGTGGCAAGGAAAAACTCCCTTAAATTGGTAAAGGAAGAAACCTTGAGAGGAACCAGACTCAAAGGGGAACCTCATCCTCATATGGGTGACACTGAAGGGTGTGATTACAAATATACAGTCAGACAAGTGTTGTATTGGTGTAAGGATCACATGGAGTTCAGATCTCCTCTTAGTATCACAGAGTCCAACTGGAGCTGGTAGATCTGTAGATGTCTCAGGATTCTCACAGAGTCGGCCTCATCTCAGTGGAGGTCCAAAATCTTCATCGCACGGAAGACGATCGAAGTTGGTACAATGTCTGGATGTCTCGGGATGGGTAGAAAGAGAGAAGCAGTGTAGAGGGATTAACATATCTGCTGTTCATAAAAAAATGTGCAAGTCTAATGTAATAGTGCACATTAATAAGATGGTAATTCTTGTTGGGATTTTAGATCTGGTTTGTGTTATAGTGCATTGTTCAAATGTGTCTGAATTGAGGACCTGAATGGAAATTGTGTAAATAACAAGTAAACACATGAGGAATCAGGAGCACCATTTAGCAGCAGCACACAAACTCCCTCGTACAGAGCTTTTGACTCTTAAGGTTCAGTTTTGTCTATTTAGAGTTGTTGCTCTTCAGTAACAGAGGTCACAGAATCATGTAAATCCACTTACCTAAAGCTGCAGGAGACTGGAAGGTTCACTCTGGGAGAGAAAGGCGACGCTGCGAAGAGTGTGAAATCCCTCCGACGAACATTGAAAAAGATTAACTGCTTTATCTGCTCGTCTTACAACATTCTGCGGATAAATCTGCCGTGCGTGTTCGGTTTTATGTACCATGTAATATTTTATTAAAATATGTTATGGAACTTATCTGTGCATTTACGACGGACGGGTTAACAATGGTGAGGGTTAGGGTATGAGGATGTATGGGGAGTTGAATGCCATTCACAGATGTGCTAAAGTCAGATGTAGGGCCTCTCCGTTAACAAAGTGTCTGAAATACTGCCATCTCTGGCAGGGGGGGAGAGAGACAGTCATAAAGAAGAGCAGTAAAAGACTGACAGGACTAAACTCAGGCCTGTGTAGGACCTCTCCAGTGCGGTCATAAATAATGCCGGTTCAATGAGGAAAGCAGCAGGTTGCTTCATGAAGCTTTAAACCAGGCTCAACTCATCACTAAGAGATGTTTGAGCTGTATCAGTGGTGTGGATATGCACCTCTGGCTTTCCAGGTCTGGTAGCTGTGGGTTTAATGAAGGGCATCTGTGTTTGTTTTATAGCATTCTGTGTGGCGTGCTGGTGGAAACTAGGCTGTGGCCGATGGTGCCTGGGGGCATTTAATTTTGGTCTGTGGTATCCTCACCCCACACACCTCCCCTGTTTCTGTTTACGAAACCACCTCTTCATCTATCCACTCACTGATCTAACTAGCCCCTTAAACGCGATCCACATGAGCATGATTCGATCTTGAAGATCTTTATCACAATGAAGAGCGTAAGAAAAATGTTACATCCAGAACAGCGTGTGTGTAATAAAGGTGACCGCATCATTCCCGGATTCCTTACAGATTGTGCCAACCTGGTTACCGTCACGTGAAAGGGTTTGGCCGGGGCATAGGAAGTGCAGGTTTTCCTGATTTACCCTCGGATGAGATTTGCCATCTATACTACAATCCCACACATAGTCACAGAGGGTATCGGTGTGTTCGGGGTGGAACGGGTCCTCTGTACTATAGACATTCTGTTGTGTAATGTTTTACGGCAGACATGATAATACCCAGCCAAGGCCACAAAGATGAGCTGACTTAGAATGCATCATACCTCAGTAGTGTCTTGACTTTTATACACAGCTGTCTGGTTTCACACAGACAAGCCAGTCTCTAGGTAGAGTTTGCCTTCGAGCTTTATAAATCCAGCAACTTTGCATTTGTCTTCATCACCCTTCTGGCCTGGTAAATTTTCTCCTGGCCTTGAAAGACATGAATGATTAAAGGGAGGGAGCCTACTCAGCTTAGCAGAGCCAAGTATAAGGGATCCAAGCCGTGTAAGGGATAAATCACTGAATATTTTTTTCCACTTTTATCAGAAGCCTTCATCACCAACTGGGAGCAATCTGGTCTATGATGATGTCCTCGCTCTAACTACCGTTCTAGGTCAAGACCTTTGCCATCCACTTGGTCGATACAGTACAGTCTCCACCTGAGATTAAAGGCAGAAGAAATCCGATTACTCACTACATAATCTGGTCATTCTGGTCACTTAACATGCTCAAGATTTGCTTAGCCATTTAAACAACCAGCCACAAACCATTGGCAAGTACAAGAAAGGAAATATATGAACGGATTTTTTTTGAAGAATTTGGAATGTTTGTCCTCAATAAAAGCACAAATTGGGATTTTATTTTTGGTCCAATCCAGCTTGCTCCACCTTCTCCTAAAGAAAGTTGGACCACAAAGTTTTATCTGCTACTGCAGAAGGTTTTAGACTCACCTGCTCTGAATCAACCTCTGCTCTTAATGAAAGCTTGACCAGTTTTTGCCCCTGCAGAAGGTTTGGCCAATCTCACCCACTCAAGAAAGTTTAATCAATCCCTTTCCACCCATACAGAAAATCTGACCAATTCCTTCCAGTGATGCAGAAGCTTGGAGCAGGAGTCTGTCCTGCTCCTGCAAAAAAGTTTGATCATTTTTTTCCTCTCGTTACAAAAGTCCTGACCTATCTTGTCTGGTCCAGCGGAATCCTTGAAATGTCCCTGCAAAAAAAAAAAAGTCGGACTAATCCCTCCGGTTCATATTGTCAGTTTGACCGATCCCTTCCACTCGTATGAAAGGTTTGACCAAGTCCTCCTGTTCCTGCAAATGGTTTGACCAATTTCAGCCTCTCACATGACTAGTCCTAGAATTCTCTACTCCTAGAATTACCTGATTCAATCTGTGGGTAGAGCGTCTGAGATCGGTTTGCAGCGGCTGGACACGGCTCTTTCTATACTCGCCAAAAAATTTTTTACGTTCCAACGAATGATGTTTTTTTTTTAATACATAACCACTCAAACAGGATTCTTTGAAAAGCAGTCCCCACTCCCCTGCTGGGCGCAGACCCGTTCTGACTGTGGTGTGCATTTGAATGCTGAAAGAACATGTGGACTGAAGTCATATCACATGCATCCTCCAGCAACTAATTATTGAACAGAGATCACAGAATCTACAGTTACGTACTTAACTACCATCGAACTTGTGCAATTTGAACTGACTTTAATTTAACACAGCAGTGGTATTTCAGCAGAAAGTCACCGTTCTTTATAAATTACAGTCTTTGTCCTTGACATGTTATTTACAATGGAAATTCTTAAGCCGACCAGCTGTGGCAAAAACATCTCGATAACCCACGCTGTAGTTATGTCATAAGCATAAAGTCGCATATCCCGCTAAGCCGACAGCATTCAGCCGACAGCACTGGGAGGACGGCTTAAGGACCGTATGTCTCATTGACATGTTTAATCCTATGTTTAGGGTCCCACAGTGAAGATTCCATGTTCTCCTTCCATGTTTTCTTTAGCCTTGTGTCTCCACTCCTCTGGATCGGACGCATCTTTCCTCTCCATCTGTTTCAGTAATGGCTTCCACAGGTGGATCTGCTTCATGAGCTTTATTTCCCTGGAAGGTAGTTCAGTCTTGCCCTCGCTGTCTCCCTCTTGTGTTTTGGGTAGTAGCTCCAGCTGTTTTTCACACAATGTGTTGCCATAGGAACAAGCACTTCTGAAGGCTTCAGTGAACACAAATGGCACGTGTCTTCGGCGTGCATCTGTGGCCCAGCTCTGTCTAGCGCATCCGAAGCGTTCGGTACTCGATCGCTTCTCGTACTACTCTCTTTCTTTCCTTTTGCTTTGGCTTTGAGAGTATCACACTCTTGTAACCGTGCTTCGAAATCACCGACACTTATCCAAACGTGTTTATAAACATACAACTCGGGATTATTAGCGGTGTAACTTTAACGTTATGTTTAGACTATGTGCCAAGCATGGCATGAAGGTCCTAGGGTTAGGCTTAGTAGGATCAGCTGCCCTTGCATTAGAATTTGCGGTAAAGAAAACATTTTGAAAGTATCTACATTTTTCATCATCGTCAGGGTGTCCATGGATACTAAAACTCTGTTTCTCTAAAGTGCTTGTTTGTCTAATTTGTCTAAAATGCCCTTTAAATTCCTTAAAAGCCTTAGTTAAGAATTAAGTGGTTTCGTATTCAGATTTTATTCTGGTGGGCTTTAGTATTATTATTATTATTATTATTATTATTAATTTCTTTGTTTGTTTGTTTGTTTGTTTAATTTGTTTAATTAATTATTTATTTTATTATTATTTTATATTTTTGGGGGGGCAAAGCCTTGAGTTTGCTTCCCATCTTATTTTGTCCCTTTACATTGTATTCTTCTAATAAGTTCATAAATAACGCAGCCGGTACCAGGTCTCGTACCAGTCCGTCACTGTGTCATTCTGCTCATGATTTGATTTTGACACATTTACAGTTTAAAAGCAGCTTCATTTTTGTGATGCTGTAAAAAAAAATGTGAAACAGGTTTCGTAAGTCTCTTGAATGATGGTTGATGTAAAATGCAAACCCATTACCATTTATTTTGTACATAGCACAAGATGCAAGAGGAAGCAAGGATTACATGGTATCTCTCTCGCTCGCTCTCTCTCTCTCTCACACACACGCACACACACACTAACTGTTGTGATATCTTCTATGCAACACTACAGTGTGTGTGTGTAATTGTTCCCATGAGAGTCTGGGCTGCTGGAGATAGCAGCGGTGTGTGGCATGTTTGCGTGTGGTTGTAGAGGCAGAGATGCGCTGGTCTGCTGTTATCAGCGTTAATTAAGGTCGGTCTGTCAGCCTCAGGAAGAAGAGCTGATAAGGGCTGAGCTCCTCTGAGGGCAAAGTTTATGCAGTAAAGGGTGTGTGGATGCTCGTGAACGCGTGCGAATGTGCCGAGGCGATATTTCCATATGCGCACTAATAGTTTACGTGCTCATCTAGACGTCCAGATAATCTTGGCTTACACCTGACACACACACGTAAGGCGGCGATTCAGCCCAACACAAAGCAGAAGAACCTCAGAAGAACAGTTAGAACCTTGAAGTTGGTTATTTTCTTATAATAACGTCAGACCGATTCCACCGGCAAATTTATTGCTTTATGGCGTCAGCAATAGCTTTAATAGAGAAACAGTGGATGACTTTCTTTAACGCGTCTTTAACGTGTCCTGCGGTTTCTCTGGCGAGTGTGAACTCGGAGCCAGATCAGATATTTAAAGCAGGCACTTTTAAAAGCTGAAACTCTTTCAAGCCCTGAGGCACGGATGAAGAGTTAGTGGACAGAGGATGCTCTATTTCTCTTTAACCTCTCTCTCTCTCTCTCTCTCTCAAACACACACACACACACTCCTGTATAATAAAGCTCGTTGAGTTATGTTAAAGCCAGTTTTATTTGTATTTATTTGGTTTTTCTGGTCCTACTCCAGCACTCGGTTTGTTTGACACAGCTGCACTATATTTTATCTTTATGTGCTAGATGAGGTGGTATCAGGTAAAAACTGTTGATTGATTCCCCTGATGATAAAATATTATAGAATCTTCACTCAGAGCTTTTTTGGTTTTCTTCCAAATTCCTCAACTCCAAATTAACATCTGAGTTCAGAGAACATCTCAACGAGGTGTTAAAAGAAGGATGGGATTAGTTTCTTCTGTCGATGTGTGGCTTATATACAGGAAAATGTTTAGTTTAAATCTGGCTGTTTGATTTTACCTGTAATCTCTCTCTCTCTCTCTCTCTCTCTTGCTCTCTCTCTCTCTTTAAGAACTGTAGGATTAATATAGCAATTTTTTTCTTCAGCGCAGAATCCGAAAGTGTCTTAAAAGATTAGAAAGTCAAAACAAAGTAGAAGAGTAATAATAACTAATAATAATAATAATAATTTTATGATAGTATAATAAAAAGTTCTTCACAATTATAGGAAACACTTGTTCTCTTTGGGGATTACAGTTAAGAAAATTTAGCTCTTATCTTTATTGCGTTAAGAAATTTTCTGTAAATAAAAATCTATCAGCTCATTTTCCATCTTGAAACAGAGCAAGTGCTCGTCGTTCTTTTAGCCTCCATATAACCATCATCCCCCCCCCCCCCCTTTTTTTTTTTACCTCAGTCTGTTCTTTATTTTCATTTTACTTTCTTGTTTTGTCCAGTTGTTTTTGTTTTGTTACACACACACACACACACACACACACACTGCTTTGTAAAACGAAAAATGATTTATTAACCTCAGCCTGAAGATCATCCCTGAATCATCGCTCTATTAGATTTCAAATGTGAAGCATGTGTGTGTTTGTGGGAGCTTAAAAATTACAATTAGTTTGAAGTTAGAATTCGAACCAGATTTAGTTCATTTAATTTACATGGGCATAGATTTGAGGTTTTCTCTCATCATGTTTTGTTTGCTTTTTTTTTTTTTGTAATGCCTTTGAATACGCTTTAAAACGTATGACAACACGCAGTCGCCGGAACCCTTTACTCGGTCAGAATCACTGTTATTGTAAAGTACCCTGAGTACCCCGTGTTTACATGTACGAGGAATCTATAGAAAGATGAACTTGACAGTGTTTACAGCTTGAAGTTAGAAGGTGCAGTATGGAGTCTGAGTTTTTGCTAATGTAGCTCTAAACTCTAAAGTGCACTGGATACCAGAGATGGGGGACTTGAGTCAAGTCATATGACTTGACTCAAGTCAGACTTAAGTCGCAAATTTGAGACTTGACGAATATTAAAAAAAGACTCGACTTGACATTCATGACTTGAGACTTGACTCAGACTCTAGTTAAATGACTCCGAGATGGGGGACTCGACTTGACTCGAGTCAGACTTAAGTTGCAAATTTGAGACTTGAGACTCGCTTGACAAATATTAAAAAAGACTCGACTTGACTTTGACTTGACATTCATGACTTGAGACTTACTCCCACCTCTGCTGGATACCATGCTGTAACACGTCAACACTCCTTACTGGATTGTGTAGCTTTATGTTCCATCACTACAAATTAGGTGTAAAGGTACATTTAAATTAGCTTGGTCTTTTTTTTTTTTTTTTAATAAAGTACATCACTCAGCATGTGAAAAGCTCCCATTCAGTCCCTGACTTTCTCTCAGGCGCCCCTTCCTTTAATAGCACAACATTCCCTGCTTACCTTCGGGATAGGGATGAGCCCGTATAAGGAAGAGCAGATGAGCGAGAGATAGTGAGGGGGTAATGCTGCTGAAACGGATGAGTGTGTAGCACACAGGTGGGATGTGTGGAGAGATTGAGAACTTCTCTCATTAAGCCGTTAATGGCGGGTGAAGAGCTGGTTGACCCTGTAACCCCATCAACACTTCATTTTCTATCCTCTTCAGAGTGCTAGGAACAATTCCCAGGAGCTTTCACAGCCCTGTGTTCCTTCACATCTGGACATATTAATGTACCTGCGCTTTCCTCCTTTTCCCGTCCCATCGTTAGTCTAGACACGTATTTATCAAGCGTAGCAGCGTAAGAGCTTCGTTTCATCATGGATTAATGC
>NC_083475.1:18765682-18780682 GCF_030014155.1 Tachysurus vachellii
ACCATAATATATGCTGTTTTTTTTCTCTCTTTCTTTTCTTCACTTATAATGGAATAACTGGTCAAAACCCAGGAAGACACTTTATTTATTTATTTTTAAAATAATTTTTTCTTTCAGTTTTTTTTTTTTTTTTTTTTACAATTTCCTAATCAGACATTATTCAGACCTTCAATTGGTCAAAATATCTCGTGCAATTATTTCACATGGAAGATGAGACCATGTATATATGAACTATTCAGCATTGTGTTTATAAAATAAGCTTTTAAACAGCGTATAATCCTATGCAGGGAATTAAATATAACAGAATGAACATACAAAAGAATTCTGTCACAATCTTGCTTACCTGGAACTCGTGACTGGAAGCTTTTGGAAAGTTTGAGAGAGAGAGAGAGAGAGAGAGAGAGAGAGAGAGAGAGAGAGAAAAGCAGTTTATACACACAGTGAAAGGCAGGTAGCGAGGTCAGGGTTAGAAACTGAGAGGGAAAGAAGTTGAGCATTGAAGTGTGAGGAGAGGAAAAAGTCACAGAAGAAGCCCGCAGTGATCGAAAACAGGAGAGGGTGGATGGACCCGACACACACTGAGCTGACAGTGTTCTCTCAGCCTCACCGCCTATACTCTGGAAATCATCATGGCCGCCACGGCCGCTGCACACGTTCCTCTGCCTCCGCTATCGGCTTTTTCCATCTCCGCTGTCAGAGAGGGCGAGCAGCATGTCGCTGCACTTTCTCCCATTTTCTGTAACTGAACCTGACCCCAGAGCTCATACTGAGGATTCTAATACAGTACACCGATACAGCTGCGGCTCTGTAGTCGGCTCTGGAAGTTTTGGCACCTTTTTAAAGAACGACCCAAAAAAAAGTCTTATACACATTAAACTTTTCTTCTCAATACAAAATCTCTCGGAAATCATTTTGCTTCTGACCAAATTTGAGGTAGAACAATGTTTTTCACGTTCATTGCTGTGTTTTCTGCTCTAAGAGACAGGTGGCTCTTGACCCGCACAGAGGGCAATACTCAACCGTAAGAATGTAAAGGAGCTTGTTCTAAATATTGGACTGGAACAAGATCTTTTT
Source organism: Tachysurus vachellii (assembly GCF_030014155.1). NCBI lineage: Eukaryota > Metazoa > Chordata > Actinopteri > Siluriformes > Bagridae > Tachysurus > Tachysurus vachellii. Next base: position 18,766,757 of record NC_083475.1, read on the forward strand.
CAAGTGTCCCCAGTCTTGTTAGACATGACAGGAAATGGTTCCTTCTTGTTGTTGCTGTTGTTGTTCTCTCAATAGGAGGAGTCACCAAATATTCGCCTGTGTGGTGTCGGTCATTTCCAGGCTTTTATTTTACAGGGGAAACATCTCTAGATAAATATGTATAGTACCTGTGAACACTTCTGGAAAAGGAGGTTCTTCAAGGGTTCAAAAAAAATAATCACTGAACCCAATATCATCCAGGAGTTTCTTCAATATCATTTTGTGTTTGTTTTGCTGTGGCATGATTGGACTTACAATTCAACAGGATCACTTTTTGAGGTCAGATTTGAACCCAAGCAGGGGGAAATCTCCTGGTTTACCGATATATGTCAGTTAAAGCTTCAACACTCGCGAGGAACGTTAAACGCCAACAAGTTTACTTTATGCTCGTTTCTTTTATTAAGGATTATTACCGAGCATGATAACCTGAGACATCTTTCTTTCACTTAGTCGGTGGATAAAATTATTAACGAAGTGACTTTTTTCTTCCACACAGACAGGAGGCGCTATTGGCGGCCATCAGCGAGAAGGACGCCAACATCGCACTCCTGGAACTGTCCTCCTCTAAAAAGAAGAAGACTCAGGACGAAGTGGCTCTGCTGAAGAGGGAGAAAGACCGGCTGGTACAGCAGCTCAAACAGCAGGTAACACCACACAGCTGTCTACTCCGGAATCTCAGATCGAGGTCTCACGCTCAATCTGGTGAACGCTCGGCACAGACGAGAGCGCCGCTCGTTTACTAGAGCGCTCGCTAAGAGGTTCACAGGTTACTCTGTTCACTTAGCCAATTAGAACGCTTTCTTCTTCCAACGGATTATCATTCATGTGTTAATTGGAGGACAAAATGAAAAACAGCTTGAAATTGAAACAGAATGTTTAAAGAGGAACAGCCCAAAGATTAGAAAAGCCTAATATGATGCAGATGTTCGACCTCAGATTCGTTTGGCAGAACTCCCTTACAATTACTCACCTTCTCCTCAGGTCCCAATAAACCCTCAGAGGGGTCACACACACACACGGCCAGAGCTGGAACGTAAATTAACACTTTGTTAAATGTCTTTGTGTTTTAGTATCACTTAGTTAACTTTTTTATTTATTTGTTTGTTTGTTTGTTTGTTTGTTATTTGCACTTGTTGCATTTTTATGATATTTTGATGAAAATCTCAAATTTTTATCGTGTTATATCAGATTTCGTATTTAAATTCATGCAGTAAATATACAGTACTTGTGAACAGAGAACACTAGTTTAATTTCCTGCAAAAGGAAATAATAGTAAAAGCTACAAATTCTACTCTGACTCTTAGTTCTTTCCTTAGCTTTTTCATCTGTTTATTAATTATTTATCATTATTATTATTATTACACTGAAATAGTAGTGAGTCGTTTCACTCATTTAATCATGCTTTTGTTGTCCACTTTAAATTGTCACAGCATTTAAACAAATCAGTTGTCATTTGTTAACATGATGTTCGCATATATTCCATATTTATATCTGAGTTTCTTAAACAGCTCAGTCGGTGTCTTGCTGTATAAATGTTGTCTGAGTAGCCACGGCTGTAATCTTGTATTAGTACCATTAGTACGAGCTTTACAGTGAAGCCTGATGCATATAGTTACTCAGTAAGATTCACGTTAATGTCTTCATAGATTTTAATTTCCATTTGTTTACACTTAAAAAAAACTTTTTTTTTTTTTTTTGCACACACAGTGCACACATTAAAGGTGGAGTCTCCGTTGTTTGAAAGCCAATATTTGACATTTGAACTCACCAAAACAAACACGCCCCTAACCCAAATGGGTCCCACCCCTGTATCGATAGCTCCGCCCACACATACATACGTAACCCAGGCAACTAATGAAGAGAAACGTGTCTTTATCATAGCTGAAGGGAAGAACAATACGATTGTAGATAAACAAACAAGCAAAAATGACACACAAGTATAATCATGTAAAGGACAAAGACATATATTAGTTCTGTGTAACAAAACAAAACCAACGTTACTCACCTATCGAGAAGGAAAAAAGCGCCTCGGTGTCTTAAGTAAAGTTGGTCACATATTCACAGATTGGAGTTTCCCGAGTCAATAACTCCTGAGCTAAATGCTGTTACTACACAAAACACGGTTGTAGCTGCGTCTCTACATTACTACGATAGAAAAGAGGTGTTATTTGTGTAGTAACAGCGTTTAGCTCAGGAGTTATTGACTCAGGAAACTCCAATCTGTGAATATGTGACCAACTTCCTGCTCCTTCAGTTCTCTCCAGCGCTGGAAAGCTGATCCTATATTAACACGTCCTACTTCTTACCTTATCGTAAGTCTTTCTTCTCTTTCTTTCTTTGTTTTTATCCTCCATGTCAATGTTAAAACCGCTTTCTGCTAATGTCACACATGTGCTCTGAACACTCTCTCCGCCCATATTGACAAGACACGCCCCTTTCTGCTCATTGGCTACATGTTTGTTTTGATTTTTGTTTTGTTTGGCGGCCCGAATCGGTTTTCTGAAGCATTTATCAAACAACGGAGACCTCACCTTTAATACGAAGAGCGATTGCATGTGAGTTTTTGTTGCCCTGAAACTTTAAATGAAGCTCTACACTTCACTATAAGAACATAAACACAGAACCGCATTGTGTTTATTCAGTTAAACTCATTCACACAAAAATGACATGCATTTCAAATAGTATGAATATAAAAAAATATAACCACGTCTCTTTATTTATAGACATTTCCAGTTCCAATCAAAATCTTACCTTAGTCCAGTTCCAATCATTTCAATTTGTTATAGGATCGGATTGAATTAGTTTTTTTTCTCCCTGATATCTGATTCATTATTTCTTTTTTCTGCTATCGGGCCAATATCGAACCTAAGTATTTTCAACCAATGCCAGAACGTATACCGCTGTCCTGAAACCACACCCTTTATGCTCTCTGTGTATAAAGTATGCTATGTGTGTATGTCCAGTGTCGAAGAGCATTTTGATCAGTGTAATTAGAACAGCACTGCTGGGGTCTGGTGTACAATGGATCGCATTAGAAAAAGTGCCTTGATGAATTTTTACCATGTCTACAATAGAACTCAAAACTTTTGGTAAAAGTCCCTCTGCATATTGAACGATACCTCTTTGGGTCATGAAACACAATTTCAGAATCTGTGCTCTGTTAGATTTCTGTCTTTTTCCCCCTTTTTTTTCCTCCAGAAGGTCCAGTACTACTAAGTTTCCTAAAATGAATTTCTTTAAACTTAGGATAAAGGATAGAAAAAAACGATAGCAGGGAAGAAAGCTTCCTGAGTGCTTTGCTTTTAAAATGTGTATATTTCCCTGGAGTAATATGGGATGTGGGAGCTCAGTGGTTAAGGTGTTTGACTACTGATCGGAAGGTCATTGGTTCGAATCCCAGGTCCACTAAGTTGCCACTGCAGGGCCCCTGAGCAAGGCTCTTAACCCTCAATTGCTGAGGTGTATAAACTGAAATAAGACAGTGTAAGTCAATGTAATAAGCTGTCTTTAGTATTAAGTAACCTTTTATTTGTTGGGAGAAGAAGTGACATCAATACAAACTGTAATTGTTGTAATGATAGACAGGAGACAATAATAACTGACTCATAACTTTCTGACCATTCTGCCTGATTATTTATGGGAGTTATTGCTCTGTCCAGTATATATGAGGTTAAATTACACAGTGCTGGTAGTTTTTCCTCTTCCACTCCTGTCAGTTTTAACATTCCCTTTATCACTTTCTTGAGATTGTGTTATTGTTTAATGTTATTCCCAGACATTTTTGTCACCGTTCACCTTCTAGCGTTCCTGGCGTCGAGCCCGTACAGAACTCCCACCTGAACGGGACGGCCGTGAAATATTTAATATATAAATGTACCGTCTTTGCCCCTACACACGACGAAGAAGCTGCATTAATCCAGAGCTTTACAACGAAGCCTGATGCAGCCCATTAATCATTCTCCAGGCCCTCCTGTTTATATTTGACGTCTTTATGACACCCCAGTGGCCGAGCGGGTCTCCCAAGCTGCACAGTGGTCTTTCTGTCTCACGTGTGAGGTGTGGGATGGTTAGTGTGGTCTGCGTCATAATGCTCAGCCTCCGTTTGATGGATCACAGCAGAGACTTCCTGTCTTTTCCCATGTTAACTGTATGTCAGCATACTGTGTGTGTGCGTGTGCTTGTGTACAGTGGGATTCAGGTTTCTTATATCAGTAGTCGTTTCAGGCCCCATGCGAGTGTTTGGTTTGTGTTAGCTATATAAGTTCTCAAGGGCCGCTAAATGCTTCATGTGATGTGTGTGTGTGTGTGTGTGTGTGTGTGTGTGTGTGTGTGTTGCGTAAGGTGTGAGGAATGTGCATGTGGCAGTGTGCGTGTGTAATGGACTGTGGCTGATCTGACATGGTTCAGAGACAAAGAGGAATGGTGTTGATCTATGACTCCGGGACTCTGTTTTTAAACCATGTTCTGGAATAGCAGAATTGAGCCGAACTCATCGGTTCATTTAGCTTCATGACTAGCTCCCTAAAAAAAAAAAAAGAAAATATAAATAAATAAATAAATAAAAATAAACCTTGAAATGAACAATTCGTTCATTTAGTGACTGCCAGTCCCAGTTACACGGGGATGTGTTAGTGTGGACGAAAGCAAACTCTGTCACAGGACAGTCGAATAGAACGGAACGTAGGAGAATAGAATTGAATGGAATGAAGCAGAATGCAAACAGGGTGGAACGAACTGGAAGCGATTTGTATGGAGCAGAATGGAAAGGAGGATGAATGAACTGGAATAGAGTGGAATGAATTAAAGGAACGAAGCAGAATGGATCAGAATCTTAAGGAACAGAATAAAATTAGAACATAATGGTCGGCGTCATTTTAATTGTCCAATGAAACCGAACTGAGACCTCCAATACGTCTCCGTGTAAAATATCGTCGCTGTCAGACGGAATCCTCGTATCTCCAAAACCGTTATTTTTCAGGAAATTAAAAAAACGCCGTACCTTATCTGCTGTGCACAGGGTTTAGTCCACGTTGCAGTGGATTGTCTTGCGCTAAATTCCTGTCCTCAGACGAGCACCAGAACTAGCGGGGGTCAAGATTTTTTTTTCTTTGAGCCCAGTGTTTTGAAGACATTTACCTCAGAAGACGTGTTGATTCGTTGCGACTCTTCTTGAGGAGAAATATGCCGTGAAGCTCTCCCACGGAGTGAGGAAGAGGTGGACAGTTGAAGTGTCCAATGGAGTTATGAGATTTGCTCTCAAGCTATTTTCAAGACTTTAGATTGGTTAATAACTTGTAAAAATAACAGACCCACGTGGGGACTGACCAATAGCATCGATATGTGAAAAAATATGAAATTGACCAAATTTGGACATACGAGGTTTCCGCCAGACAGCGACGATATACAAATGAACTATGAAGCTAATCCAATTTCTAACATAGTGTTCTATCATAGTATGTTTAGTAAGTATGGTAAGGAAAGATGTCTTTAAATGATTGAGACCTAAAGTGTTGCCTTAAATAATATACTGTACTGATCGCACTAACGGGTTAATAAAGGTACTACAGGATTCCCACTGCTCTTGTGATTTGTGCAGAATTTGTATGGTGCAATATTTAAATATTATACCAATATACCAGGTACAGATTTTCTATACCAAGAAAGATTGAACTCTTAGTTAAAAGTGGGAGCAGTTGCTCAAAACTATAAACTATGTCGTTCCGAGTAAAAATAATGATTTAGAAACACACTTTTGAACTAAATTGACCTGTCAGGATTCTTCTCCAACATGGCCACCCAATTACAATTCACAGTAAAGGTAAAGTTACAGTTAAGTTTAAGGTTAACGCTGGCGTTAGCGCTTGTGCTTTAGCACTAAGTTTTACACGAGACTACGGGTGATTTCCGTGTAGTTAATAAACATTAATAAACTTACGGTCCACAGAAAGACGGTTAATTGAAAAGTCTACATGAAAATGCACAAATACAAAGACTTGTTTAAATTGTGTAATAGCTATAATCTCTTAAAATATACTTTTAAGAACACTTCTAAAGCACCGCATACGACTCCGATTCCTAGGGCATCGATTGCATTGGCAGGGAATCGTAGCGTTCTTTATAGCATTAAGTCTTAGACTTCATGTTTTTAACTTTATTTTCATTGTTGTCTCTAATGACCACTTTCACTATGTTTCCATCCACATGGTAAGGAAGGATGTCTTTAAACGATTCAGACCAATTATTGTTTGTAGGACTCCTGAGACAATGTTAATAAGTCCTTTTATAGCTAACCTCAGATTGAGCACAAGTTATGGAAGGAGGTTCAGTAATTACATCCTGTCAGAAGTTCTGTTTCCTAATTATCTGCTGCCATGCCTCAAACTAGCCAGACATTATTGCTTTAGTTGTAAAGCTTATTCAAAGTGGGCACAGTGGAGATGATGGTCCTGACATGGCTACTGTTTTGTTTTTGTTTTTTTATATAAAGTTTTCTTTCTCATTTCAGCAGAGCCATGGTTTGGGCACCCACTGGCGGAATAAAACAATTTTGTCCCAAAGAAAGCCACAGAAAATATAAAATGTCGAAATGCCCCAATGCTGCCAGGGCTACCACACAGCGGAGAGGGAAAAAGGAGTGTGGAAAAGTAAAAGCGTGTGTGTCCAATTGCTTTAGTATTGCTCCCGAGAGAGAAAGAGCTGTCCATGTTTGAAAGCATCCTTTTATTGGGCTGAAAATGCAGGCGTTTTGGTGCATGGGCAGGGCTACAGGCGCCTCGTGGACCAGCTGTGGCCAAACTGAACCGAGTCCTTAAATTAGCGCAAAAGGCCCTGGAGGGAATGACTAGGAGGAGGGGAAAAAGAAAGGCAGCAAGCGTAGAAGGGGGAAAACAGGCCAAAACAAAAACAACTACTGGATTCATTAGGGAGTTTGTTGGCTTAGAGGCCGGAGGCTGATCCAGCAGTGGTGAGCCTGAGCCCCGGGGCTTACACAGCCATCCGTGCTGGATTTGTCTTGGACTTGGGGCAAATCTTCCTGCTTATTTGGGGGGCCAAAAAAGAGCTGCTGTTTTTCGAAACATTCAGATCTCAAAAAAATGACTGTTTTCCATTCAGCTTCTATTATCGTGGATTGACTGATGATTTTATTATTTCTTCAAACTCAACCGCTTGTAGATGAATTCAGAATATCACAAACAATAGACTTTGTTGTTTTACACTTATATCTTTGACTTGCAACGAATATTCTGCTGATTTCCCCCTATTCAGTCAAATGGGTTTTTTTTTAATTGGCAGTACAAGTGAAATATAAACCCAGACAGTTTATCTGTAGCCTCAGGATTCAACTGATGTGAAAAGTTTGCCGTATCAATATTAATGATATCAGTGATTTCCATTTCCAAGAACATTTTCCTGTCAGAAGTAAGCTTTTGTTTGCTACAGACGTTACAATGGAGTTGAAAAGAATCGAATCATTTAAATAAGGGTCAGGTTTTGTTTCTTTCCTCACTCACCGTTTTACAGTGAGGTCCTGTATCAGATTAAAGAAAAATACAGCATAGAGTTCGTAGAAGCAGCAAACGGCAACAAAGCTGGTTTGAAAGCTTGAGCCGAAGATACAGACAAGGTGGAAAGACAGCTGGACAGACTAATGCCCCTTTTCCACCAAAAAGAACCGGGTGCTGGTTCAGAGCTAGCACTGGTGCTGGTTCAAAGTTGGTTCCACTGGCGAACCTTCTAAGAACCGGTTTGCCTTTCCACCGGTTAGAGAGCCGTCACAGAGCCGAGTCTGACGTCACTGTATACGTGTCACGTGTCCCAGCAACGTTAGCGCAGCAGCGGCAAACACAAACACATCAACAATGGCGGATGTTTCTTTACTGTTAATGCTCATGGCTTTGTGAACCTACATTAACACCCAAACGCGGCGAATCCAACGTGTACGTGCAGCTCCATGTAATCTGTATAAACGGAGGTTGTAATCGAGAAAGTACTTAACATTATTTTATCATTAACACAGAAAAAAGTTAGCCTTAGCATGTAGCTACCTACTATCATGTGTGCTGATAATGTATCATATCGCGGTAAAGTAAAAGTGTATTAAACATTAGTATACTTAAGGTACATTATCAAATGCGCTAACAGTAGCCCCGCCCCCAGCCCCTGACGCAAGCGGTTCTTAAGTGTAGACCAGCAACGTTTTGGTGCTACTTAAGAACCACTTTTCCGGTGCTTTGGCTGTCGAAAAAGAAAGAACTGGTTCCAAATTAGGCTCCGAACCAGCACTCAAACTGCCTCGGTGGAAAAGGGGCATAAAGGACTAAAGAACCGCTGCATTGCTCCATCTGAAACGGTAGAAACAATTTCCAAATGACTCGACTTCAGACTGATAGCAAAGGCTAATGAATAAATTAGCAGGTAGTCAAACTGAGTGAGTAATGCAAGAAATTGTTAACTGCAGTGAGAATGGACCAACACATCAGTGCAAAAATGTAAAAAAAAAAAGTCAACTTAAAATGTCATTAAGACATAAATCTTGCACGTTGAAGATTAATACGCACTTCGATCAGGGTGGATTTTTCCTTTAAGACTTCGCTCTCTGTGCTGTATAATAAGGCACCAATTGGCTACAAAGGGACCTAAAAAATGTTTCAGACCTGCTTTTAAAGGCAACAAACGTCATGACGTTTCCAAGATACAAGTGCGCATTAATGATGATGAACTGTAACAGTCCATTAGGCTCGACAGAATAAAATACCGTCGTGGATAATCGAATGCATATTTGCTGCCTTAATAACAAAACGTCTGAGCTAGCGTACAGGATTATAGGGTTCACTCCCTTATAACACACATACATAACACTCGGCTGGAATTATACAGCGGAAGAGAAACGTGACTTTAAAGTCGTAATGGTGTTTCCACAAGCTTTACACGCGCTCTACAACTTCACAACCACTTTCATAAAGGGGCTTCACACAGGAAGCTTTCCAAGATTTGGAAAAATCTTTTGGTCCCCGTCAGAGACTTGACGTACTTTGGTGATGTTCAGATTGTTCACCTTTCTTCCCCTGCATTCTGTTATCACCAGGGCATCTGTTCTTCAGATCGTCTTCAGCATGAGCGAATCAGAGCTTGCTCTCATTCTCACCCGATGTCTTTTGTCGTTCACTGCATTCCTCTTCCTTCTTTAAATAGACTCGGTCTGTCCGGCTTGCTAACGCAGACAGACAAATCGCTCTCTCTTCATCTTTTTGCCCTCCGTCCCTTATTTTTTTCCTCTCTAATGCATTTACCTATGTGGAGATTTTGGTATTTATTCTTCATTTAACTGATTATTTCACATATACCCAAATTGAAGGTCAGGATTTAAGTGAAAAACCTGTTTCGTATAGGTCAGTCTGTAAAGCATTCGCATTTAGCTTTGCCCAACGAAACACAAAATGCAGATGAACACGAACTCACTCACTCACTCAATTTCTACCGCTTATCCGAACTACCTCGGGTCACGGGGAGCCTGTGCCTATCTCAGGCGTCATCGGGCATCAAGGCAGGATACACCCTGGACGGAGTGCCAACCCATCGCAGGGCACACACACACTCTCATTCACTCACACACTCACACACTATGGACAATTTTCCAGAGATGCCAATCAACCTACCATGCATGTCTTTGGACCGGGGGAGGAAACCGGAGTACCCGGAGGAAACCCCCGAGGCACGGGGAGAACATGCAAACTCCACACACACAAGTCGGAGGCGGGAATCGAACCCCCAACCCTGGAGGTGTGAGGCGAACATGCTAACTATTAACCCACCGTGCCCCCCATGAACAGGAACTGTTGGGAAGAAAAAAAAAACGGGTAAAAAGACTGATTTATATATTTTTGTAATGAATACAGCCGGCGCACAATTACGCATCCTTTCCTCTGTCTTACCCACCTGAGTTGAGACACTTTAAAAGTGACCGGGGAGAGAGTCGAATGTGTACTTTTAACAACAAGGATTAATAAAAGATATTACTTTCCCCAGACATTTTAAGCTCCTTTACACACCTTCCTTTTATACAGCCACTACCTCATTCATTTACTAATAAGCAGGATAAGTACCACCATTCATGCTCGGGCTTATACGGTGGCCCATTACGGCTCCATGGAACACTGAAATCCAGACGTAAACATGAAGAGGGCAGCAGAAGCCATTTAAAACATCATAACGCTTATGAAATGCTTATTGAAGTTTTAATAGTAATAATAATCATAATAATAATAGTTTCAGATATTATTGCCATGAATAAGCCCAAAGAGTTCAGTTTGACTGAATAATAGCACATGCTTCATATATTTAAGACAAACTCTATAGAGATTTTCTTTTTTCTTCTTTTTTACATTTTTCTTATGCGAATATAGTTTTTTACCCCTGATTTATTCGTACTGAGATTTTCCTATAAGTAGAATATTTCATAGTGATCCTTTCTCACACACCAAAGTAATTACATGGTCAGAGCACAAGGTCAACCTCTCAATTGTCCCTGGAGCAGTTAGGGGTTAAGTACCTCGCTAACAGGTCCAGCCGTGGTCAGACATGACGGTGGCACCGGTGACCCTTCAGTTACAGACTAACCCCCCCATCAACCCCAGGCAGTCCTGGAAGCTCCTGATTTGGTCGCCTAAGCACATCCTTAACCACCGAGCCGCCAAGGCTTCCGTTGGTGAATTACTGCTCTGGTTTGCATAATTACTCTCCTTATTAAAGACTCTTTCTCATGTGGGTGAGTTGAAGAAGAAGATGAGGGAAAGAGGAAAGGAATTTTGAACGAGGGCATGAACCCTCTGAGGGTCAGGGAATGCTGTGGTGGGGTCAGATGTCTGCCTGTGCATAATAAAGGCCCTCATTAAGACGCTGTTCTGACCCCAATTTTGAGATTAACCTTTATAGCAATGGCAATAGAAATTATACCAAGTGAAATTATGAATCAGCACATTTTCAATTAGCTCTCATTTTTTATATTACTTCAACATTTTTCCCCGGAATGACGCTTGACGAGGGGGAAAAATGCTGCAGGGGAAATCAAGAGATTAGATTAAATGAAAGAACAAGTTCTTCAGTTAAGACAGAAACCAGAGACCTGTAGGCCAAGTTCCTGCCAGCTGCTATCACAGTTCTGAATGGTGAACATAAACAAGAGCTTGATGTATGCTGAAAGGTAAAGATCCAGCTAGAGAACGAGAGGAGGGCCAGGAATAATGTTTTCTATACCACACATTGGTCCCAGTCCAAGGCTTTAGGTCACTGTACTTTCATTTGAAACCCGAGGGAACCGGAACGATCGCGGATGATATAGAGCGAATGTTTATCTTCTCACCGCTTTATTCTACCAACTCCATATCGACGCTTGCTTCCTGTAAAAGCACAGAGAATCGAGCTGAACCAACGTAAACACGCAAGCCACAGAGACGAGGATCCGGTTTCCTGTAAATTGCGTTATATATTGACATACGAGGCTCCGACAACCCAACAATTAGCTGGAGTCTCGCTATCTCACCATGAACTTTCCCCGAATTCCTCTGTAATCTTTGCAGCCACTTTGTTTCATTTCATTGCTCGGAGTGAACGGCTCCCCTGAAGTCCGACAAAATCCTCCAATTGAGAAGATTTGGTTTCTGTCTCTATCTACTCTATCCTTCACTCCCACACTCATTAGAGTGGATCGTACATGACCGGCGGCCGAACCAAAATAAGCCACAGATATGCAGCGAGCATGATGTCATTCGCCGGATCATCGACCCAGGTCAAAGGCTACATGTGTACATTAGGAGCGACCTGTCTCCTGACCTCGACCTCTACGTAGTTTTACTCCGTTACTAAAGAGGCACCGAAGACCCATCGACTTTCCTTTTCTCAGCAAAATCAATACACCAATCCTCACCTGTTTTCAAAAGACGGAAATGAAGCAGACAGTTATGAGGAGTTCAGGTACAGGTCCATTTAAAACTAATTTCGCTTATTATAGCGGAAAGAGGCTCGTCTCCTCCGAGAGAGTTACCTGTAGGTCACACAAACCGTAACACTAGATGTATAATGGATGGTAACAGATGGTATCCTGTAGCTCCGTCTGGTTTCTGTGCTCCGTTTCAAACCCTGTTAATAATAAAAAAAAAATAATAATAAAATGTGGATTTTAGTTTAACCTTGAAAAATACTTTCTGTAAACATTTTTATTCACAGTGACCCCATCCTATCGCAGACTGTTATAAATGCGTGTTATCTTTCTCCATCTCTCATTATATGTCAAAGAAAGTAAAGAAATCTGAGCCGGTGATCAGAAGATTCAAAATGAGCTGTTCGTTCGCGGTAGAAATTCAGCCACGTCACTAGAATTAGTGTTACCTTGAACTGTCACATCAGGTCATATCTACACCGTGATGTATTGCGGATCATTGGCTTTGTCCATCGATCTTAGCTAATTTTGTTCTAAAAGTGTCCCAAAAACAGCCTGATTTCTCCACGTGCTGCAGTTTAAGAATATTTTAATCATCCACAAAATATTTCTCAAGATGTTGAGCTAATTATTATAATATCTTTTTTAACTGAATAAGGATCCAGGTTCTAAGGGTTTTTTTTCTTTTTTATATATATATATATATATATATATATATATATATATATTCAGTTGTTTTTTCAGTTGTGGACGATATTCTGTAGCTCTTCAGTTCTTTATCGATCTGTGGAGTTCTATGGACGTCTGTGGTGTTTTGTGAAGGAGAGTTAAGTTAGGCTACAGCTTACTGGGAAATGTTTCTCTTTTCCACTAAACAGCCTCCAGAAAATGCCGTTATTTCTTAGAACGGTTCCGATCCTGTCGATCGTTTTTATCACGGCAGCATTTCTAACGTTGGCTCTTTTCTTCTCGTCGTTATCGGCTTCAGCTCCCATAACCGATTTGGACGTTTTCACAATCAGAATTGCTCACTGACACGTTCTGATCGTTCTGTCGGTATCGAGAGAAAAAAAATCTACAAGATTCAAATGCAAAGACATTTCGGCATCAACTATAACGATAATAACACAGGCCGAGAAACAGCTACTTGTCAGGGAACAACATATGATGGAGGAAATCTATGTTAAAAAATAAAAAAAAAAAAACTTTTAAAACCCGATAATAAACATAATAAAATCAATAATTTTCTCTTTTAAACTCCTGACATCCGTTATTATTTTTCTCAGTCTGGTAATGGATGCTAGTCCTTCACAGGTGCTACAATTCCCCTAGGCCTTGTAATTCTACCGCTTAAAAGCAAACAGTTTATTTTCCATGTTTATTTTTTAAGTATGAACTTTCCAAACGAGTGAGTGATGTGCGTTCTGGAGGCCGACGTTCTCCGTGCGTACTCACTCCCTCAGACTTTTTTCCCCCCTCTCTTTACATTCCTTTCCTTTCCTTACATTTCTGCCTTTTCACGGCCTGTACTTTCTCAGCGGCTTTATTTCAGCGTCGGGGCTTGTGTGTAACAAGTCCCTGAATGTTGAGCTGACTTCCTGAGCGCTTGCCTGTGTCCCGGACAGTAACTCTTTAAAGCATGTGGAACAAATTGTCGTGAAGGGAGATTCTGCCTTGCATGGTAATGAATATAGACCTACAGTGGGCTTCGAATCCCAAAGTGCACCTCTGGTCTGTGAGCCTCTGATGTGCAGCTGTGTTGTACAGTATGTACTGGGAGGGGGTGGTGGTGGTCTCCAGGGTCTGGTAGGAAGGTGTGAAGCTGCTGAGTGCAGGGTGTTGGACAAGTGACGCTGGTGATTAGTCATTCAGTGCTTCCTTTGATCTGCCATTAAGGGCCTTGTTAACGGACAGAACGCAATTTGTTGCCCACTGTGTGGTAAAGTGAGTTA
>NC_083475.1:18785682-18838182 GCF_030014155.1 Tachysurus vachellii
ATATTGTACTAGTCTTCCTGACATGCTAACTAACTCTTCTTTCAATCCCATGCTGCCTTGGATTCGCTCTGCACTCATTTACAACCAATAGGACGATGAGGAGGGCATTTGGGCATAGACAACCAGATGCTCTCTTCCTGCCATTTTGTTCAGACGGGTGAGAAACCTCTTCATTGGCAACCGGAATTCCTTTTTCTTTCTTTTTATCTTCCCTTTTTCCATCATTCTTGCATCCTTTCGAACATTCTAATCGATTGGTGATTGTATTACGTTTCATTTTTTTTTTTTGTCTGCCTTGAGATCAATTTGTGGCCTTCTTGTGTTGTTTGCCTTTCATGTTTTCCATACAAGCACTGCATATTATTTTCCCCTCAGATTTTTGTGTTTTCGCCCTTGTTCGTTCGTTTTTGTGCTTTTTTTTCCCTCTACTGTTTTGAGATTCGTTGGGCTTTTAGCAGGGTTTGTGTCTGCACGTTAATATTTCTTTCAGTTATCTCAGAGTGTTCATTATTGCAAGCTTCCCAAGCTAACAGTGATTCACATTACAATACCTACAGGAGACATATTTCTTCTCGAAAATGACAAAAGCAGCTCAGTATTTATTTCACACAGAGCATGAGCTCTGATCGATTACCTGCATTTGACTACACTAGACGTTTTATTTCTGCATGCCAAAGAAACAACAATGTTCTCATGTTTTTGCCCTGACAATTTTGATGGATGTTTTTGAGGAAGCTCATGGACTGCACGGTGTAGGTAAGAAGCACATGTTTCATCAATAGTAGAAACGTGTGCGCGCACACACACACACACACACACACACAGGCGTTGTGCATTCACTTTTCTAATACCTGGTTCACTTCAGCATTTCATGCATTATTAAATGTTGTTTAAAATATTAAAGACTTCAGACATAATGACTTTTTCATGTCCTATTCTGTTGTGCACTCGTCCGTTACTACAAGACGTTCCGTTCCGATTACTTACACAAATCATACAAATCCTGACTCTCAGAACCTGGAATCTTCTCATGAACAAACATAAGTTCAAATTAAAATAAACATGAAGGATAATAACCCGACAAAGCTTGCTTGAACCTTAACCTTCCTGTTAGCTATAGTGCTTTTGCTGCCTACAGTTAGCGTAAAATTACTCACCTACAAAATCCAGCAGTCATAGTTCGTAAAAAGGTTTAGTTCGGTTTATCGTGCAGAAGACGAGTCTATCCGTCTCTTTGGTCCGCCGGAAAACCTCCATACTTTTATCCTTTATTCCATAAAGATCAATGGATTTTGTTTTGCTCTTTTATCACCGGTTAAAAGTTTGTTTTCACCTTCACATTGCTGCTCCTCCGCACTACAGGACAAGTTGTTTAATAGATCTGAAATTGGTTCTGCTACAGCTGGACTGTGACAAAATTCCAGCTCTTACACACCATACACCACAGGATAATCTGGAAAGGTAATCGTTTAAGACCATCTTGAAGACGGACTAGTTTTACACTCGTAAAGCAGGATTCTCTAGTGTAACAGTAAATATAATTCTCCAGCCCTTTTTCTGCCCTTTACATCTAACTGGGTATTTGATACATCATCCATCTCTCTGAACTCATCCATGCATATATGTTCATTCATCTAATTGCGATCAGGAATAAAATTCTGAGTACATTCCTGGTATGATTTTGTTTTATTTTATTTTATTTTATTTTTAATTTAATTGTTACAGGGGGACACGGTGGCTTAGTGGTTAGCACGTTCGCCTCACACCTCCAGGGTTGGGGGTTCGAGTCCCGCCTCCGCTTTGTTTGTGGAGTTTGCATGTTCTCCCCGTGCCTCGGGGGTTTCCTCCGGGTACTCCGGTTTCCTCCCCCGGTCCAAAGACATGCATGGTAGGTTGATTGGCATCTCTGGAAAATTGTCCGTAGTGTGTGATTGCGTGAGTGAATGAGTGTGTGTGTGTCCTGCGATGGGTTGGCACTCCGTCCAGGGTGTATCCTGCCTTGATGCCCAATGACGCTTGAGATAGGCACAGGCTCCCCGTGACCCGAGGTAGTTCGGATAAGCGGTAGAAAATGAGAGAGTGAGTGAGAGTGTTACAGGAATTGCTTCCCACACTTGAACATCTTACATTTCAGGAAATAAATTGATCTGTCAGAAAGTGTTTTACTTAACGCAACTTTCTTAATACATCACAGGAAAAAAAAACCTGCTAAGCTGTTTGCTCTAATTATGTCCCAAATGGAATTTCTATCAGATGCAAGACTTCCTGTGCTAAAATCTGCACTGTTTAGAACTTTGCATATATTACTTTGCCAAACCTGTAGATACGTTTAGACTGGAGTTCAAGAAACCTTGCTTTCAGTAATGTGCCATATGTGGAAAGTACTGTACAGTCGCTTGTGTATATATAATTTTTTTTTTTTATATTGGATCGCAGCACAGTTTAATTAGTCTTCATTCAGCTCAGTAACCTATAAGGGTTCCACACAAGCCTGGGCTCTGCTGTTGGTACGTGATGAACTGTGACGATTTGCAGTCTAGTACATTAGCCAATTGCAGTGCAGTAATTTATACTGGGATTGTGTCTGGGCATGTCATTTGTGTTCCCTGTCATACACGGAGGAAGAAAAGAGCATGAACACTAGGGGGATGTGTTACAAGTAGGGTTGCAAAATTCCATGTACGTGCATTCTTTTAGGGTCATTTAACTAGTTTCTTATTAGCATGAATATTAATAGAATATTGGCTATTTATTAGTACTTATTAACATTCTTAATTGTACCCAATACCTAAACTTAATAACTACCTTACTAACTCTTAATAAGCAGTAAATTAGGAGTGTTATGACCAAACAAAATGTTTATTTATGTTTGTATATGATACAGTTTATATAAATTTCCCTATATTTCCAAATAATTCCCATAAATTTCCATAGAATTCCTGTAAAGTTTCCAATTTGGAATATTTCCAAAATTCCCCAGATTAAGCCCCTTTGCAACCCTAGTTACAAGTGTCTTAGTAGTGCTTTAAAACCTACAGAAAAAGCATCACAGTATCCTGTCAATGTTTTCATGCATCATGCCACACTTCCTGCTTGTTTTTGTCCGTTTTTCTCCAGATGCTTTTGGGTTTTTTTTTTTCCCCATGTGCATTTGTTCTGGTTTAAGTTTTGTCTGCGCCTCACTGTGGTCAGATTCTTTCCAATGCTGTGCACCTGTTCTGTGTTCAGACCTTAAAAAGTTCGGTTATTTATCCCCTTTGTCTCTATACCTCTTAGCTGTCTTGTCGATTGTATTTGTGCATTACATTGCCCTGTTTTTAGACGCGCGCCTCTGTTTTTTTTTTATGAGTACGGATGTCGCCTTTCTGTTTATTGACCCAGGCGACAATTTTCAACGAAGATTCATAAATCATACTTAATCACACGCAAGCCATGTGTTTGCTTTTTTCTCTAAACAAGTTATATCTGTAATAGGAACGACAATCACTGGTCTTGAAACTTTTGCAACCTTTTTTACATAACAGTCCTCCTGGCAAAATGTATTGTACTCCAGATCTAATGATGTGTTCTTAAATCTGTAATCAGCAGCATGTTACTTTGACCGCATGTGTAATTCAGTCATTATTACAGTGCTGAAGGTGTGAAGTGACAAAGAGCTGCTTTCTCTTTCGATTTTATAGAAGCATTGTCACATTGTTGACATCTGGGATTTGTCCCCCACTTCACTGGCACGTGACATCGGGTTTGTTCAGGTTTTTTTTTTTTTTTTGGGAGGGGTTTCTTGCTTTTCACCAAGATCGAATGTGACTCAATCATCATGGATCCAAAACACAGCAGTTATATAAGTAATGACTACTTTGTCAGTATCTCACTCTCTGGTGACCCTCAACATTATAAACTGCTTGGACCATGCATTTGTATGGAAAATTGTAAATTGGGACTTGGCCATGGCTCGTTATTGGTAGGTTCATTGGGTACTCTGTGCTCTGGACTGGTCAGCGTTTTGCCCTCTGCTGAACTCGTCCATGAGCGTAGCCTCCCACCACTTACCCACAACATTAAAAAATATTCCCACTTTACTGTGAAAGAACTATGAATTAGTGGACAATTTGTCTGTGAATAAAGTAAGGGTCTGGTGGTTAGAAAGGAACCATTTCAACAGCACTGCAATAGTCGTTAATAGAAACGTAACGCGTGTTTGCTTTCCGATTCGTATTTGTAGGTGCATTGTTTATTCCAACTTGACTCTAGGTTTTTTCTCCTCCTCTTTGTGATTTCCAGCTGACTCCAGTGCAAATATGTATAATTCGATTAAAATTGGAAACATGTGTTGGTTGGGAAATTGCAGGGGGTCATTGTTAAAACATTCCTCCTTCCATATGAGTCTAATATAAAAGCTGGCCTCTGGCTCCGTGGGCCTGGTGCAGACAGTAGGGTAGACAGTGGTGGGGCCCTTGCTGAGTTTGGGCTTTCAAGGGGCACAAGTTCCACAGAATACAGTTTCCACCTTTCTTTGTCTTATTATGTGACACAGAAACGGACCTCGTCTTTTTGGATTCATCCACTGAAAGAATGAATTGAGATTCCACAAGTGAAAATTTACTCACTTGTCGCAACGGTTTCTGAAAGAAAGACATTTCTGTCGCATTCATTGTGCTGAAAGTAGAACAGTGGAATGACCTATTTGACAGATTTACACCGAGTGCTTTATCTGGACTGTAATTTGCAGAATTTCCAACATCTATAGTCTATCCATTGCGATTACAAATTTTAACCACTTGCTAATTAGAACGTGGGAACCACCTGTACAAGTTTTAAGCAAAATCAATAATCAAACAAAATGCAAATCTAATTGTAAAGGATAAAGTGCGCTGGACATGAAAGCTTTGCTTATTGTTCCAGTGCGTTTCATTTCACAAATGGGAAAAAATGGAGAAGTGTTTTATTTAATGATCACACCATACATTTACCTCACTGTTTGTCAGAGTTGCTCGACACACATTTTGCGGGGGAAAAACCGTCTGTCTCATCCACTAACATATGCTAGTGTTTTGTGGTGAAAGCTTTTTTCTTGTTAGCATTGTTGACACTTCTTAATCTGAACCACACATCCTCTCTGCAGGCGGATTGATGATCCAAATGAGATCTGATTTTTTTGAGTCTGTTCATAGTACTGCACATCAAGCTCATCATCCTGGACTGATAGAGCCTTTCTGGGATCCTGAACAGAGCTCCAGAATCTCTTTGGGATGATGAACAGAACTCCAATAGCGCTCTGGGATCATGAACAGAGCTCCAAAATCTCTTTGGGATCCTAAACAGAACTCCAGAATCTCTTTGGGATCCCGAACAGAACTCCAAGATCTCTCTGGGATCCTAAACAGAACTCCAGAATCTCTTTGGGATCCCGAACAGAGCTCCAAAATCTCTTTGGGATCCCGAACAGAGCTCCAAAATCTCTTTGGGATCCCGAACAGAGCTCCAAAATCTCTCTGGGATCCCGAACAGAGCTCCAAAATCTCTCTGGGATCCTAAACAGAACTCCAGAATCTCTCTGGGATCCTAAACAGAACTCCAGAATCTCTTTGGGATCCCGAACAGAACTCCAGAATCTCTTTGGGATCCTGAACAGAACTCCAAAAGCACTCTGGGATCCTGAACAAAGCTCCAAAATTTCTTTGGGATCCTAAACAGAACTCCAGAATCTCTTTGGGATCCCGAACAGAACTCCAGAATCTCTTTGGGATCCTGAACAGAACTCCAAAAGCACTCTGGGATCCTGAACAAAGCTCCAAAATTTCTTTGGGATCCTAAAGAGAACTCCAGAATCTCTTTCGGATCCCGAACAGAACTCCAGAATCTCTTTGGGATCCCGAACAGAACTCCAGAATCTCTTTGGGATCCCGAACAGAACTCCAAAATCTCTCTTGGATCCTAAACAGAACTCCAGAATCTCTTTGGAATCCAAAATTCAAGATCTTTATTTGTCACATACACAGTAATATACAGTATACAACTTGAAATGGAAATCCACACTACTCGTCATTAGACTACTTGCGTAAATAAACTAAATCTTAAAAAACTTGGTTAAAAATAAGAACGAATAGAAATCAGTCAGTGGAGTGACCGAGTCTTTGTAGCATCCAAAGGGATAAGTATGGTAAACATGGCCGTGTTTAGGAGTCTGATGGCCTGAGGGAAGGAGGTCCTCCTGAGAGTCTCCATTTCAGACACCAGACTACAAAAACACTTGCCTAATTTAAACAGACCTGAACGAAACTCAGAAATCTATCTGAACCGAATTCCTAAATTTCTTTGGGATCTTGAAAAATCTTTCTGTGGTCCTGACCAAAACTCTCTATGGATCCTTAATGGAATTTAGAAATATCTCTGGAATCCCGAACAGAACGAATAATCTAGCCTCGAAAAAACTCTCAGAATTCTCTCCGGAATCCTGAATAGTACTCCAAAATCTCATTTTTATCCTGAACAGAATTCCTGCTGAACGTCAGACCGACTCTCAGCAGCACTTCTGTTTTAGCTAAACTCCCTCTGCAGCAACTTCTGCGCCTACCCTGGGGAAATGTGCAGTCCTCTGCCAAGTTGGTTAGAAATTGTGTCTGCAGTGATGTGTGTGGGTGGATGCATGTACACTTGTCATTTCATTTTAGGAGTTCCTTTTTATCTCTCCAAACATTCTGCTTTCACGGCGTTCAGATCTCCAATCCGACTTTTCCTGCCTCTATAAATAGCAGAGCAATCTGTTTAACACCTCTCAGGCTGATATTTATCTCCTTAATCACATGGAAAAGTGGAGCAAGAAATGCTTTGCTTATTTCTGAAGGGCTTCCTAGTTTTTTGCTTCACTGACTTTTAGATATTAAGCTTCGACGCTTTAATCTTCTCTCGCTCCTCTCGTTATCTCATTGCCTACCGTGCATAGGCACAGTTTTGTCTCCTGTGTTTCATGCCCCTTCTCACCCTTTGGCATGAAGATGATTTTCTGTGAAATTTTTTTTTCCCCAAGTGTCCTGACTTTTAAGGTTTCTACAAACCAAAGACTTTGGCTCGTTCTCCCAGGATGCGTCATCTAAGGAAAATACATTTTAATGACACAACCACATTTCTGGTTTCTCTCTCGGATGTCAACAATTCAAGGATGTGCTGGGTAAAATAAAAAAATAAACCGTCGAAGCCAGTTAAACCACCGTGTTACTGGTGTTCCTTATAGAGGAAAAACACATCTATATCACATTCCCTTAGTATTAAGGGATAAAAAGTGTTTGGTTTCCTTACTTGTTAGCGAAGCACTACCACTAGATCAATCTTTTCAGTAATGGTTGGCCAGTAGAACACATAATGACACGGCTAGGGTTGGAACCGTGGATGGAACCATGCAGGTTGTTGACTTTGTTTTAGAATGAATTGTTTTAAAACGGGTAAGTCAGCGCCTCTTTCCTTTAAACCCCACGAACCTAGGGTGCGAAGAAGGATGCAGCAGAGAAGTGACATTTAGAGGCAAGTGGCCTGAAGGACCGGTACAGTTTGAGGCTCATTGCGGTGAGGTTTGTGCCTGCGGAACTTTTTTGGGCCTCTGGCACTGGGCACTATTGCAGGATGTGTTAATAAGCGGATGTTGGAGCCCTTTCCTTGGGCATCTTTCCCAACAGCTCTCCTTCTCCAGGCTGGGAAGGGAAATCACTCATAATATCATTAAATAATAGACCATGACCATGAGCAGTGGAAAATCCCCACAAATTACACTTACATTGGTGGGCATGGCCTCTGACAGTGCGGTTGGCTTATTTTTTCCCAGCTGTTCATTATAGGTGAGAGAGAGAATTGTTATTAGGTTTATGTGAGTAATTTATGATTTCTACTTTGCTACTTTGTCTGGGTAAACGATGCAGTTTTAATGAAACGCCTAGGCCTGTTTTAGAAGGTGTATATTTGTTGTTCCAAAGTTAAGTATCAGAGCTGCAATTCCATTCTTAAGTCTCTTGTTAGACTCATTAGCTGTAATAGGAGCATATTTGTAACCCACCTTACTTTGTGTAACCTTTAAGTCATTAAACAGAAAAGTCATTTGTGATGTTATTACCAACAAATGCATTGCAATTCCATTTGCTGGCTATTCTCTCAAGCCAGATTTCTCACTTTCTGTTAAACATCTGCACATGCAAAAGAACCACCACATTTCACAGGAAGAGAAAGTTTATTTAGAAAGTTAAAACCATCTATCTACCACTCTTTCAAGCAAAAGACTAAACGCTAAGAGCGCTAACGGTGACCGTGTTTCTTCCGAAAGCTCCCGGTGTCCCAGCTTTCAGAAGTTTGGAAGTGTGAATACGTGTGAGTAATCGGATTACAGCCGTCAAGACTCTGAAGCTTAAAACCAGCAAATTCTGCAAAAGATATCGAACGCTCTATGACCCATGGGTGAAGAACCTTGCTATGCAAAGGACGCAACTTGATTTAAAGTATTATATTTAAATGTATAGCTGCTTTGCTGGTGTTCTTTATTTTGGCACCACATTTATTGTAAATTTTCCATATTATTCCAAAACCATTTGAACCACAGTTTGATAAGAATTCTGCAGTAATTTAGTCCTACAAAATTTCACACAGAAGTTTGGAAAGTAAAGGTATAATTTTACCTACTGCTTTAAGCTTGTCTGTTAATTTATTAGTTTTTGTTCATGCTTTTATTCAGACTAAAATATATGAGTCTAGTCTAAATTAAGAATCAAATAGCAAGGCAGCCAAGATCTAGTCCAAGACAAATACAGAGAGAGCTAACACCTGAGTCAGAGCTGCGAGCTTTAAGAAAGGGGGGAAAAAAACACTGCCTTGTCTCAGTAATCGTGAATGTACTTATACCTCTACGGTCTCTTCTGCATCGTTGTGTATTACTGAGAAAAAAACTCTCAGCCTGTCAACAGACTCTAATTCCTTCCAGGCATGTGTACAGGAAGCCTTTATCTGTGCATGTTGCCCCCACCACCTCCATGGAGACATCGGGCTGGTGTGATTTAGGGCAGATCACAAAGCACTAGCTCAGGCCAAGACCCGGTTTCCTCTGTCCAACAGTCATTTTAAATCTCCCAGCTCATTTAGCACTTAACCATCCATGGACAGCATGAGCATGAGAGATGATGAAGAATAGAGGTGGAGTGAGAGCTGGAGTGTTACGGCCTCTTTTTTTTTTTTCCCGTACTTGCTCGCTCTCTCTTCCATTCTCCCATTTATTTCACTTTGTCATCACTCTGCTTCTGCTTACCCTGGACCTTTATATAACTCCTCCTACCAGTATTATGACTATTATCAACAACCGGCTGACTGCTCCGTTAAATCCGCCATGTGTGCTTTACGCACGTCCGAGGCTTTGCCGCTCAACAGGATGTACGTCCACGTGTGTCCACGGGGGTTGTATTAAGCTGTACAGAAACCGTGTGTGTCTCAGTCAGTCACTCAACACAGTTTTGCTGTCTGTCTATCGGGCCTACTGAGCTTTTCACTCACTTCATCTAGATCTAAATCCTGCCAGTCTCCTGAGAGAGTCCATGGTGAAAAAGGTCATGTTTTATACCCTCTGCACCTCTGTAGGTCTGTTACATGCATCTGCCCCTGTCCTGATTATGTAAGGAGGTTCTTCCTCCGGTTCTCTCCATGTTCTTTTCTCTGTCTCTCCACAGGGGTCTCATGGTGATGAGTGCCTACACTGTGGAAGTCCCTCTAACCTCAGGATGAAAGAGCTAGTTTCATCTTCCTTTTTTGTTTTCCGTTCTGCTTTGAGATGTTCCATAGACCTCTGTTTCTGAAGTGCTCATGGGAGTTTTGTGTGGACATGATGCATTAACATCCCACCGTAGCAGGGTGAGCGGTCATATCAAGAGTACGTACAAGAGCTGAAACCTGGCCCTTGAGAAAGAAGGCTAACAGACGCAAAATATAGTGACTACCCAAATTTTTTATTTTTTTTTGGAAAGCAATAACACAATATTATTCAGGTTGTACAGAATCAGAACCAATATTGGAAATGGAAGTAAGAAAGCACAAATATCGTGTTACGGTGGTGAACCTTACCGTTGTCTCTTGCATTGCTTGCCCCAGTCGTTTTGCATTGCCAGCGGTTGCTCACCATCCTGTCACTGTAAATCTCCAGAGCTCATTGAAAATGAAGGCATTTGGTGGTTTTGTTTTCGTCCAGTGTCGAAGCAGTGTAGGCAGGAATGTGGTAATGTTATACTGGGTAGTGGTGGACCAGCGGTTAGGGCTCAGGACTACTGATTGAGAAGTTATAATATTCAATCGGTACATTCAAACTATCCACATGATCAAGGCTTCCATATGCATTTGCCAAATGAATAAATGGGGGTTGAATTTTGTGTGTTTCATCCCACTTAGAACTTCACAGTCTTAAGGGAATGAAAATGGTGGGTCTCATCCTGCTTTGCCTATTACAACACAGAATGCTCAATGTATTGTCAGTATCTACACACATATATATATATCCTTCTCGCTTTGCTACACACAGAAAGAATAGCCCACTTCATATCTCTTTGTTCGAGTTGGCTTCCAACCTTTTTAACCTTAACTTCCAACACCTCAAAGGTCATAACCCTGACTGCCACTTACTTAACCTCCTCCTGGGGCTGACTGTAATCCCAAACAGCCTTTCCTAACTTTTTCAGGCACTTAATTTTCATCTTGGCAGACTTGCATTTCTTTTACTAATTGTTATGAAACAAACACGTGCACATTGAATGGATCACAGTCTATATACTGCAGACTTCATGGTCTGTTTAAATGGCGCTATGGAGGTGACATTGGAAGTTAGTGTAAAATTTCCCCCTATACTTCTCCAGAGTCAACACAGAGCTGCCCGGCTTCACTTCCCTCTTGCTGTGCTAATAAAGGCCTGCTCTTTATATTATCCAATCACTAACTGAGAGCTCCAGCCTGCGCACGTCAACGGCCATAAACCCCCCCCTTCTTAGTGTATAAATCTAATGGCATTCATATTACACGGTTGCATAAATAGGTGACGAGGCTCGAAGTTCATAAAAAGCTACAGCCTCCGAGCCATAATACACATAAATCTTACATCTTTTACAAAATGAATGTTGTTGCTATGTCTTCTACGGTTAAAAAGGCCTGTGCTATAAGGGCTGTGCAGAGAATTAGATTATATGTACGCAAGGTTAACGCAGGCATATTGCGAGCTGTGGATAGAGGCAGTGCAGAAAGGTAGAGGCGCTCAAATACGATATGACCACATCGGAAGACAGACAAACTCACCTGCTCTTAATCTCCATTCCACATCTGTGCTCTGTGCTCAGATTGCTATGGATCTGAGGGGGCTGAGACAGGAGAGCGAAACAGAGGACGTTTGTATGCATGAGTGTGTGTGGTGGCCATTTTTCTTATAAAGACTCCATTGCTCCATTGTGAGTAGATTTGTCTCTGTCTTGAAATGCTTTGTATGATCACAGGCCCACTGGCTTTGTTAGAGCCCTACAGATTTTAGGCTTTGCAGTCGTCTTATCCATTTATCTTTTTTGCACTTAACCTCTCTTAGCCAAGTAGCACTGTGTCTCTGTAAGTGGATTGGCCAATAAAAGTCACAACCATAGGTAAAGGATGTGCATTAAGCTCTGGCTTGCGCTACCAAGAGGCATGGTGGCCTCCTTCTGAGCCTCAGATCCTCCCCCACACAGGCTTATGTTGGAGTTTGGATTTCTGTTACACTGGGACTCCCTTTGCTCTGGACCATGTGTAGGAAGCCATTGGCTCCTTTCTGATGGACTGCCTGACTGACAGCATTGATCCACATGGCTACTTCTCAGCATGGGTATCAAATAGCTCTAGATGAACTGATGGGTGATTGATGAAGGGGGAAGAGAACAGGGAGGCTGGGTTGTTGTTGAGCGGTCTACTCCTTTTTCTCCTGTGGACTTTGGAGGAGGTAGGGGGAGGTTTGAGGTATGACCGTGCCAGGTATGTGTGGACGTGTACTTCAGTCCAGCATCTAGCGAAGACAGCTTCTTTTAGAGAGGTCATAATGAAGCAGGGGCTAAGCGAGATTCCTATAAGGAGTTCTCCTAACCCAGAGACTATAGACAAGGCCAGAGAATACATTTTGATAGTGAGCAGCTGGTTCGGAGTTAGGTATCCAACCTTCTGTACGACGAGGCGACTACTTCATCATACTCACTTATAGTATCACTTATACTGTACTTAAATATCCACTACCCACAAGCCAAAAGACTCTCAGCCAAGAGTGTCTCGAGTCTGTGCGGTTTTCAAAGAAGAACGTGACAGGAAAATGGGAATAATGTTAAGAAATACATTTAGCCAGTTCATTGCTGCTTGTTTGCCTCACCCATCTGTGGGAAACTGAGAAAGTCAGCGTCCTCGATCCTAGATTATAGTCTAATAGACACTGAATACTCTTTCAGAGAGAATGAAAGGACACAAGTGGAGACGGCTAAGAGTAAAGATAGATGAAAGTTTGACCAAAGTGTTACATCATTTTTCCACAATGTTATTTTACGAGGCGCACACAAGTCTTAACTGTCCATAGCACACACGAATGCAAGGACACAAACGGTCTTTTGAGTGGAGAAAAATAATCCCTCATCATAAATCCAAACCTGGATGTAACATTTGTTGTTATTTTCTCATTATTTATGACCCCTGACGCCTCGCTTCACCACACAAACTTTTAAATGCGACAGAATAACATGACATTACCAAAACACCGATGACAAAATCCATCCACCAGAAAACCCTGCCAACCGGCGAGATTGATGCTAACTGCTAAAATAACTGCCGTCTTCCTCAAGAACTGGAATCATCCATCCTCCTGATACTTTTCTGGAACAGTCCTCTTGTCCACATGTACTATACATGCTCGCACAGTACGCTACAGTGTTGTTGGGCTGTTTATCATTGAAGAGTAAAAGCAGGTCAGCTGTTGCATGGCGAGACAAATGATGTAGCACTCGGGAGGACATTCGTCTTCAGCATGAGCGATGGATCCCATTCCTCTGTACTTAAAGCTATAGGACAAACGAGATGTGGTGGAAACAAATCCCATCATTGTTTTTAGACCTGTTTCAAAGCTGTTTTTTAAGGGAATGCAATGCTCCCGGTCACCAGGGCTAGTGAACAAGAACATGTTTGTGTGAGAGAGAGAGAGAGAGAGAGAGAGAGAAGGAAAAGAAGAAAAAGATGCTGCTACAGCTACGTAGCACAAAGGTATTTGAATGCAGCTGTTTTCTAAATGTAATTGCCTGGCCTGTGAGAAAACAGTTTGGTCACAGCGGTTTAAAAATCTTTTATTATCCTGATGCTTTGAATCCGCGATCTCTTCTGTCTGTGTCTGCCAGCTGAGCTAGCACTCCCGAATAGGCTCCATGTGCTAACCTGGACTGCTGAGGTTTTAGGAGAAACTGACCAGATGGCACAGAGTGTTCAGGTAGCGTAAGGAATCCGCAGATGTACATTATTAAATCTCAGCTATCAATAAAAAGCCAACAATCACTTTGATACCGTGGTATAAATATGAAGTGGTTATACTTCAGAGGTGCTCAATATTACCGGTGAAGAAAAACCTGAACACCCTGAAGAAATCTTGTGTCGAGCTAACAACACCACAATACTATTGTGCCTTAGAGAAAATACATGCTGTAGTAGGAATTAATCGTGGGGTCTGGACCCAAACATTTCATCTGCTTTTTTGCAAACTTCAAGACTAAAATAGATTTTTCCTCATATCATCCCTGCAGCATTTTCTTCACTTATTTACAATTGTACTTATTTTTACTGTTACCCAGCTCCAGGTAATTGTGGATGCTTCCCATTTACCTGTACAGTCCAAACAGTGCATCTCCTCCTTTATCAAGCTTTTAGTACAGCTGGGTACTAAACGTACTAGTTTTCATACTGTAGGTCTAATCAAATTAAACAAGAAGGTTCAGTAACAGGAGGGGGGCACGGTGGCTTAGTGGTTAGCACGTTCGCCTCACACCTCCAGGGTCGGGGTTCGATTCCCGCCTCCACCTTGTGTGTGTGGAGTTTGCATGTTCTCCCCGTGCCTCAGGGGTTTCCTCCGGGTACTCCGGTTTCCTCCCCTCGGTCCAAAGACATGCATGGTAGGTTGATTGGCATCTCTGGAAAATTGTCCGTAGTGTGTGATTGCGTGAGTGAAAGAGTGTGTGTGTGCCCTGCGATGAGTTGGCACTCCGTCCAGGGTGTATCCTGCCTTGATGCCCGATGACGCCTGAGATAGGCACAGGCTCCCCGTGACCCGAGGTAGTTCGGATAAGCGGTAGAAAATGAGTGAGAGTGAGAGAGAGGGTTCAGTAACAGTGAATTTCTTCATCACATCATGTACCTTGATAAGATGCATCAAATGTTCACAGTACAGCTGATATGCATTTTGTTCCAGCCACAAATGTCCTAAAAAAAAAGAGGCAAAGCTAACAGAGAGCAGAAAACGATGAGTAAGTATTGAAAGAGGAGGCACTAAATCTACCTGTAATGCAGCTCAGTCAGTGCATCATGTGCAAACATTTGCTCTAATTCAGCACAATTGTAATTTCCAGATTTTCTTCAAACATCTTTCTCTCAAGTCAATACCAAGTTTCACAAAACATACTCTAAATTCATGTATATAAACTTTTTAAATGTGTACGGAAAAACGCTTATTAGCACTTATTAGCACTTATATGATTTGAAGTTGTTAGGTGGTGGTTCACATTAGCATCTCATCATACATAAACTCATAAGCTCTAGTAGGATACACACTCTCATGAGTGCCACCTTTCTTCTGTGAATGCTTGTAAATGCATTCATATCCAGCTTGATAAATGAAGCTCTTCTGGAGTATTTACTCAACTCGCTCAACTTCCATCGTATTTCATTAACAGAGGAAGGTTCTGTCAAAAGGTTCTTTTGTCGCATGTTGAATGCAGAGGCTCTGAGAAATGATCCTCAATCAGTCCAAAGACAATAGTGAGTATTTAGCATGTGCAACACTCAATCACTTAAAAACTGAGCCAGGCAGTTAGCAGGCTGAAGGAGGGTTCTGGCAGGCCAGGGGTTTGGGTCTACCTTAGCACACCTATCCTGTTACTCGGCTCCACGCTGTCCGTGGCTGTATCTCCTTGTCTGCCCACACCTTTCCTCCCTCCTCTCTGGAGCCTGCAGTATTTTATCCATCCTTCTCTTTTACTCTGTTGCGAGAAGATCAAACGGACTTGGGGATGAAGAATGTGTTGGGCCAAGCATCTCTTTCATACCCAAGCTTCACTCCTTATAAAAGGCCAGGAAGGTACTCCAAGGCACATATGGTCTAAATGAGTGTACATTTCACTTGCTCAACATGTCAGATGGGCAGACAGGGTATGTATGGCAAGCTGTATCACTGACATTGTGTGTGCGTGTGTGTGTGTGTATAAAATGGAGATATGCGCAACAGACTTAACATACGTGTATATGTCTGTTCCCCGTATCTGCATATTTTCTTCATGGTAATCAGAAGAAGGCCATAATTGTGTGGAATGTTTGTCCAATTACAAATCAGACTGAGTTATATGATGTATGATAAGGTTTCTGGGCTTAGAACACACTTTTTACTTCTTTCAGATCCTTCTTCCATAAAGAATTTTGATTACACCATTATGTGATTGTGATTTACTGTGATTTAGTAATGTGTTTTATATTACAAATCTTTCTCATCATCTGATATCATTTACGTTGTGTCACCGTTTATCGCTTTTTCCGAATATTGGCTCTCCCTGACCAGTCACATATGGTAACAGATATTCCATTTGTGTCCTGGCTTCTTAAACGTGCTTCCTGTTTGGAAAAGTTGCTGCACAGTGGATTTCGGGCCGGATCGTATCGCTAACAGGACTCTGTCTTTTTTTCTGTTCCTTACAGATTATTCCCCCTCTTATAGACCTCAATCAGAACCGCAGTAAGCTGAAATTGTACATTGGCCACCTCACAGCCCTTTGTCATGAGAGAGACCCCCACATCCTGCAGGACCTGGCTCCACCCTCAGCTTACCACCGCAGCCAGAGGGACGCCTGGGAGGAAGAGCTACAGAAGATGAGCCGGGAGGAGGTGAGTGACTGTTAAAGATGTTTGCACCGATGATCGGCATCGTTTTAGCACTCGGTGTATACGCAAATGAGATACGCAAACCCGCCGAAGATCCAGTGCCGTGCGTGGACACGGTGTTGCGAAGGTTTCTTTAGTTATTTGGAATTGTCCTCATTGATTATTAAATCCATCTGGCTTGGCCCATGAGTGAGCCCCTAGCTGACACTAAAGCCCACTGCCCATAAATCTCCTATTGGCTTTGTGAATCAGACTGGCTGTGTGTAAATGCCATTAGGCCTCTTTATAGAGTAAAATGTGTTCCTACAGAAAATAAATAGTCCAATATATCGGTTTGATTAGCCTTAAATTCTCGTCCTCGAACAAAAGTCTAACTCAAATGCTACCCAAGTCTTTCTCAAAGGAAGGAGGGGATTTAAGCGCGACCGAGAAGGAGACGTCACGTGAAGATTTCATCTCACTTTGATCGATCTTTTCTCAGGAATACAGTAATGCATTATTTTTATTTATTTCTTTTTTTGTCACACTTTTTTTAAGCCATATTTCTATTTGCTATGCCTGTAAATTGTCTGCAGACAGTCAGTAGGTTACGTTTCCCAAGCATATTTTCCCAGTTTTGCACCCATAATGAAACTTAAAAAAAAAAAAAAAAAAAGAAGAAATTGTCTGGAAGTCCATATATATGCATTATACTCATGTTAAAACAACCCTCATTCTTCAAGAAGAGTGATATGCAGCAGTGTTGCCAAGCTGCGTACAATGCTCATGTGTTTTTCAGCATAGTGAACTGTCTTACTGGCAGGTTTTTGGCTCGTCTTCACGTTTATAGAAAAGCCTTTTTTTTTTCGTTTGTTTTTTCACATATAGGCTACGCAATGACAACCTTTTGGCTTGGTAACAAATACTGTTTAAAAGTTGTTGTTTTTTTTTGTTTGTTTGTTTGTTTTTTTACTTTTTACCCTGCAGAAATGAGTCCATTTAAATTTTCTTCGATTTTTCTTTCTTGAATATGGAAAAACGAGAGTAAAATGGCTGCGTATTTCTTTTCCTTCCTGAGCGAAAGCTTTCATCAGCAGGAATGCATACTGCGAGAAATTACAGAAGTCCGTGCATCAGTCATCGCTGGCTACCGCTCAACAAAAACCTAGCAGGCCTTCGAATCTCTGTCATCGTTGTGAAATTAAATTATTTGCGGTGATTTAATTGAGACAGATCTTGGCTGGCATTACAGGAGACCTGCTGGGGTTAAAATCAGCACGATGCAGGAGGCTCAGTTTGTTTGTACCAGCTTGTGTCGTTGCTCCATGAGGGGCTTCTGATGGATCGTCCGGTGGATCAAAAGGGCCGAGTTTCATCTAAAACACCCACAAAGTGACTGATCGGGACAGATAGAATAACACCATGTGCTGTGTGGTGTTTGGGTGATTCCACAGTGTCATTTACATTTATAGCATTTTAACAGCATTTCACCCTGAAAACCAGCCTTTAATCTTTCAGTAACTTGAATTTAGCAGGCTGCAGTTTGCTCTTCAATAACCAGCAAGGATCGAAAAGGTTAACTTTTAGCAGAGAATTAGCAAAAGCACAAAATATGGTTCGTTAGCATCCACTCTAATAGCATACGGACATTAAATTAGAGTAATCTGGCAACCTGAATATAAAGAGCACAAAAAAAAGAACAAAGGAGCGTACGCTTCTTCTTATCATCTTATGATGATGAAGTCGTGGCCTAATGGGTGAGTTGGAGAGTTTGACTCCTAACCCTAAGGTTGTGGGTTCGAGTCTCCAGGCCGGCAATACCACGACTGAGGTGCCCTTGAGCAAGGCACCGAACCCCCGCCAACTCCTCCCCGGGCACCGCAGCATAAATGGCTGCCCACTGCTCCGGGTGTGTGTTCACGGTGTGTGTGTGTTCACTGCTGTGTGTGTGCACTTTAGATGGGTTAAATGCAGAGAACGAATTCTGAGTATGGGTCACCGTACTTACAGTAGACGTATGTAACATCACTTCAGGGAAATCGAATGCAATCGCTGTTAAAGATTCGGTTTACGGATGTACGACTCGAGGAAAAGGATTTTTCAGGCAATTGAATAATATTGATACACGAATGTAAAAATCTATTTTTGTAATACACATAAAGTGCAGGAGGGACAGACAACAGTACTCTATATAAAGGTTTTATTAATGTTTGAAGTTATTTGGTAGCCTAGTGGTTAAGGTGTCGGGCTACCAATCGGAAGGTTGTGAGTTCGATTCCTACGTGCACCAAGCTGCCACTGCTGGGCCCCTGAGCAAGGCTCTTAACCCTCAATTGCTCAGTTGTATAAAAATGAGATGAAATGTAAGTCGCTCTGGATAAAGGCGTCTGCTAAATGCTGTAAATGTAAATGTGTATTATCAGTGAGGTTAAAGGACTGCTGCAGATTTTGGTGATCAGAGTCTTTTTCTTTTTGTTGAATTGTTCAAAGCGAAGTTCTACAGAAATGTAAAGAGAAACACAGATAGATGCTCACTACCGCTCACACCTTGTCCCTCAGACACACTCGCCAGGTCTCATTTCGGCCTCGTTGAAAACCGAGAGTCCTAAAGAGAGATCATGAACATTTAGATTTCTGCCTAGTCGGACACATTTTAAATCGCACGTATATTATGTAACCTTCTCCATACCAACTGGATCTAAAGCAGTTGGTGTTTTAGATGCTGTGCATGTGCGTACCATATGTACAGTTCAAGGCATGTAACCTAGGGTGAGATTCTGCTGTTCGAATTCGGAGTCTTCCTCTAATAGCAGAATCAGTTTCAGATGTGGGATTGGACGAGATGCGAGCTTTCACTGGCGTGTCTGACTGATATCTTCCTTGACCTCGCTCCTCATCTACGTATTTGGAACTCATCCCTCCTGTCTGTTGGCTTACTGTCCTTCCTTTATTATGCTTTATTACCGTACACTGCAGTAATATTGAAGATCGCTATCTGCTTCATGACATAAGGGGATCGGATAGCAGAGTGCTCGGACCTGCGCGGCTGAGAAAAGTCGCAATTTATCGTCTGTCTTCTGATCTGTTGTAATTCCCTCGTGAGGTTTTTATCCCACATTAAGGACACGTCGGAAGAAAGAATTTTGATGGGCACTTTTATCGGCGTGTCGTTTATTAGCCGTCGCTGCTATCATCTTAACCTGGTCCTATCATCATTGCAGCATTCTGTGGTCTTAACCAGGCTTCAGATTTGCAAGAAAATGTGCTTTATTTTTGCTCCTAAATTGTTACTGGATGAGATGCAGAGCTTGGTGATGATCATGTCTACTGCCCCGAATTATCCTGAAGCCCTTTGTCTTTATAAGGACAAGCAATACTTTACATTTACATTACACTTACGCCCTTATTCAGAGTGGCTTACATTTTTATCTCAATATTTTAATACAACTCAGCAGTTGAGGGTTAAGGTCCTTGCTCAAGGGCCCATCAGTGGCAGCTTGGTGGGCCTGGGATTCAAACTCACAAGCTTCTGATCAGTAGTCCAACTCCTTAACCACTGAGCTACCATCATTTAATTCAGCATGCTGATTGATGATGATGATGATGACATGTTTTCCCTGTTGTGTTAATGCCCTCGTTATTATTTATTATGTTTATTTAGCACTTTCGGAAGGAGTCTCCTGTGTCAGTGCTTTATATCCGTCAGTTAAAGTTAAAGCTGTGACTCTTTTGTCACAGAACAGAGGAAGTGCTTTACGGTTTCTTAGTGACATGACGAGCTGCGGTTATTTTGTCTTCAAGGGAAAGAAAAAGAGGGGGCGGTGAGAGAATGGCTGTTTCTATCTGCTGGGACATAAAACGTATGCATAAAAGGATGATTATAATGTAAAATCTTCATATTATAATCATTATGATGACATTATTATCGTTATGGTTTTCCTAGACTGTTATTCCTACAGTAGGTTTTATTCCATCCATGTGATGTCTCACACACACAAAAGTTTCTTGGGTGTATATTTTGCTCAGAACATTCACTCATTTTCTACCGCTTATCCAAACTACCTCGGGTCACGGGGAGCCTGTGCCTATCTCAGGCGTCATCTGGCATCAAGGCAGGATACACCCTGGACGGAGTGCCAACCCATCGCAGGGCACACACACACACTCTCATTCACTCACGCAATCACACACTACGGACAATTTTCCAGAGATGCCAATCAACCTACCATGCATGTCTTTGGACCGGGGGAGGAAACCGGAGTACCCGGAGGAAACCCCCGAGGCACGGGGAGAACATGCAAACTCCACACACACAAGGCGGAGGCGGGAATCGAACCCCCAACCCTGGAGGTGTGAGGCGAACGTGCTAACCACTAAGCCACCGTGCCCCTCTGCTCAGAACAGATACACTATTTTAGTCAGCAGTTGAATCCACACTAGTTTCCTGTCCTGAGACCCGTGAAGTCATGTGAACAAGCAAATCCCTCTGCATAAAGCTTTTATAATACACTCTGCACATTACTTCTTGTTCGGGTGTACGAGTGAAACGTAAACTCTGTAGACATCCAGTCAAATCACACACTTTATATACTGTACATACGTGTGTGTGTGTGTGTGTGTGTACTTTAGAAGCATATAAAAGGTTTTTAAGTGAACTGGATTGTAATTAAATCCTACCCAACTTTCTCCACCCATTATATTCCAGTAACACTGCTTCAGCATTATAGTTTTCATAATAAAGGCAAAGTGTTTGCTAGTCTTGCAAGAATACCGCGAGTGGCGTGGAGGATGGGTTGGGTTTTTTTTTCTTCACTAGGATCCAGACAGTAAATTTAAACACACACATTTACACACACACTTGTTTTTAACGAGCTCACACCCCTCCATTTATGTCACACATTCAGCCAGACTCTATCCATCCAGACCGCTGCTCGTCCTCTGTTGTGGTCAGTTCTAGTTTTATGACCTTTTTCTCTCCCTTATGCTGTAAATGTTGTTTTATTAGTTGTTGTTGTTTTTCATTCACAAGATGTAGCACTTCTGTTCAAGTGACTGACTTACTACAAGGTCTTTTAGACGTTCGGCGGCGACCCAACAGTAATAAGCTCTCCGAACAAAGAACATAACTTTTGGGTACATTTAAGTTTAGAGCGCTTAAGTCTTTATGAGCAAATCTGAACTGGTCATGATAATCAATCCTCTCCACATTATTTATTACGATCTAAAATCATTTGGCACAATAAAAAAATAAAAAAAAAACACGACCCGAAGGTCCTCTAAATCCTCTAAAAATGGAGAGGAATATTACAAATAAGAGAATCCAAAATGACATCCAGAATCAGCAAAGAATCCACACACACACAAACAGAACAAGAGGAGAAAACTAGGAGAGGGAAAAAAAAATCAGGAATAAGCGAGACAATAAAAAGAAAGTGTCCGCCAAGACGTGGAAACCAAACACACACGCTGTACTCTTAACCTCGAAGTGGGATAAATTGTCCCTGGAGACAGTTCTACAGGCAAAAGGTGGGCCTGCAATGCGTTAGAGAATAATTCACTCTCACAAGCCGAGATGCACAATTTTACCCTGTTATTTTCTATTCTGCCTTTTTTATTCATTTATTTTTATTTATTTATTTATTTATTTATTTTAAGCAATCTGTTAAACGTTTTGGTGTAAAGTACTTTTTTTTTTTTTTTTTTTTTTTTTTTGTACATTTCTTCTGCATTTTTTGTTTATTTAATTTTTTTATGGGTATGCAAACTTTTGCACTCGACTGCACGTAGTACAAATAAATGGGTGCTGATCTTAGATAGTACATTTCTAGTCAAAACAATCTGTACCGGTGTCCGTTCTCTCCCGCATCGTTATCTGTTTTTGTCTCTCTTCCTCTCTGACTCCTCGGAGAGGTCGGTTTGGACAAGCCAGAGCTGCATATCCATTTTATTTGCTTTGATCAATTCAGGAAAAATTGTTTAAGCGAATCAGTTTCTTTATATCGTACATCACACAGGGTCAGAGAGAAACTACGATGGATATCAGTGTCCCAACAGCCAGCAGAGCTTTTTCTACTGCCAGAACTTTCACTGCTTCTGTAACTGAGTGACGCATCAGATGTTCGGTCACTACACAACAGCTTCACGGAGAGTTTTTCACTGTACAAGCTGCAAACATCACACCTACGGTTTTGGGACGATCGGCTCTTATTTTTATTTGCTTTATTTTAGAAGAGAAGGTTTGGTGTGAATGTGGCACCCCGGCTGAGCGGTTGTGAGCTGCGGTGGTGGATACGTGACTGTTCACAGTGCAGTCTGCTGCCGGAAGCCTGTTGTGGCCAGCTGTGGGCTGACAGGGCCATGAATCCTGGGGAGCATAAATGCAGGCTAATTTAAACAGGCAGGAAATGGGAGTAAACATGGCAGAACAAGGCCGCAGCGAACTGTGCATTATATTACACTTTCAGCAAACTTATTTCCACTGATGTGAAAATATCTGCAAACAGACCAGAAGCTACAGTAGCGTTCGTGTCAGAACCGTGTAAAGTTCTGTCTTTAAGTTCTGTGTAGCTCAGATCAGTGTGCCACCAAGTAAAAGTGAACTCGTCTGTGCTGAGGCTAAAACCAAAAATCAGTCCCCTACAGATGAAGGTGTCACCGTGGGCTTGAACAAAATCCGCCGTCTGTTCCGAACAACAAACTTCACATCTACTTCACGTCTCCGTCCTGACTGCTGTTTCAGGCAGAGCTAAACATGGAAAACGTCACTTTTGATCTTTCCACGAATTCCTCTCCTCCTCTCAAAGTTTCGTCTCAGGTATTTGCTATCATTGGCTTAGCCGGTCAGCAGCCGTACTAGCTGCGCCAAAGCACACAGAGGACCTATCATATTAATAAAAAACCATTATCCCGACTTAAGAGAAGACATTTATGAACCTCCCTGGTTGAGTAATGGATTTTTACACATGTGTAGTGAGCTGTTAAGTTCTTTTAAAGAGCTACTAGCAGCACAGGAACTTCCGCAGAGTGACGAGCTGCCGATTAGCAGGAAGAAAAGCCTACGCTGCCGTGTCAGCTTGTTCAGAAGATACGATCAGTCTTAGTCAGTCTAAAGAGTGCACTTTTCTGCACTTCATAAACATCAATCACTAGTCCCCTAAAAATCCCCCCAAAATACAAACATATCTCAGTAGAGACTAAAAAACTAGCTCTAGTCTTCTACACCCAAAACACTTTATCGGCTGCACATCTTTCCATCTAGTTTACTCGGTGCAATAAACTTTGTTGTGTATTTTAGGCATATTTTTGCAGGCTTTACCTTAGAATGTATTATACTGTGATGTACAGCTTCACAGTCCATGCATTCACAACGCTGCAGACATAAATACAGTGCGGTCCTAAAGTCTGAACTTGCACCAAACGCTCTCACTCACTCATTCATCTTCTACCGCTTATCCGAACTACCTCGAGTCACGGGAGCCTGTGCCTATCTCAGGCGTCATCGGGCATCAAGGCAGGATACACCCTGGACGGAGTGCCAACCCATCACAGGGCACACACACACACACTCATTCACTCACGCAATCACACACTATGGACAATTTTCCAGAGATGCCAATCAACCTACCATGCATGTATTTGGACCGGGGGAGGAAACCGGAGTACCCGGAGGAAACCCCCGAGGCACAGGGAGAGAACATGCAAACTCCACACACACAAGGTGGAGGTGGGAATCGAACCCCCAACCCTGGAGGTGTGAGACGAACGTGCTAACCACTAACCCACCGTGTCCCCCTCGCACCAAACTAATTTGGGAATTTATTTTCATTTAAATCCATAAATAAAAATAGTTTTGGAATTTTGTATAAAATTGAATACAAATAAAGGAGGCGTTTAATATTCCAGTTTCTAAAGCTATTTCTACACAAATGTGTGATTGATTAACTCCTTTGGACAAAAGGTCAGATTTAGCTTCTGTCTTATCTCTTCTATTGAAGCACGTGTTTAGAGAACGCTCCGTGTCGTCGAGTCCATGACAGCTCGAGCAAAATAGGGACATAACCCAAATAATCCATGTAAATATTTCCAAAACTACCGACCACTCAAGTTGTTGCTGAGAATATCATTTCTACTGAAAGTGTTTCACTAGAGGCCTCTCTTGGACTTCACTGTACAAATGTTCATCAACGTCTTGCCTGCATTCCTCGTAACACCGGAAATGTTTACTTTCCTGAAAATGTATTTAAAAAAAAAAAAAAGTACAGTTTTGTAGTCAAGGTTGATTCATAAACGTCCCACACAAGAAGGTAAATTGACTCCATCAATAAAGCGCATGAAGAAAATGTCTTTTTTTTTTTTTTTTTTGTGTCCTGTCCGTCCCAAATGATATCCTTTCCCAAATTGTTCTTTAGCTATGAAATCTAAAGGACATTATTCTTCTTTTCTCTTTCCCTAATTTAATGGTAGTTTGGTTTAAGAGCTTAAATGCAAAGCAAATGAAAAAAAATTTTTTTTTTTTTGTTTAGTTTCATACAGACTTGTAGAATTTTGAAAACATGACCTAAGTGCTGACAAATCATAGACGCATAGAAGTTTCAAATCAGGTTTTTGTTATTTTGTGGTGGGCGTGTGCGCTGAAGTTATTGCAAACCAAGCTTTCATTGTGATTGTATTCGATACTCAGCACCACCAATCTGTTTGACCTCATCCAGCGGTTGTGGTTGGCATCGGGTGTGACTTGTGCGTCCGCTCCTGGACGTTTTAGCCCAGAAACACGGCTCTACTTGATTGATGGTGCTGCACAGATCGGACTTAACCTCAGGCATTTTTAATCAGACGCGGCCGGTTCTGTTTAGTGCAGCAACCGCAACCCTTCA
Source organism: Tachysurus vachellii (assembly GCF_030014155.1). Classification (NCBI taxonomy): domain Eukaryota; kingdom Metazoa; phylum Chordata; class Actinopteri; order Siluriformes; family Bagridae; genus Tachysurus; species Tachysurus vachellii. The sequence continues at coordinate 18,810,669 of NC_083475.1, forward strand.
CCGTCGGGGCAAAGTCCAGGCTCCACCGAGTCCACTCTTGTCTTATAAGGGAGTGTCATGAAGGTTAGTCTAGAGTGTCCAATGCACGGTGTAAAAATAGACAGAGGAAAGTCTGGAGAACTGAGTTAAGTAAAGACTAAAATCTTAATGTAAATGCTTTATGAAAAGAAATTAATATGAAGTGAAAATGCACTAGTGAAAGTGCACAGCATTGTCCTTCAGAAAAAAAAAAGCAACGTTGTCTTTACCCTTTTGTCCAAACGAATATAGAGTTCGGCTCATTTCTGGCTAAAGGTGGAAAAACTTTATGCTAAACATGATAATTAGCCTTGATGGATGCAGTGAGATTTGATGCCACTGAAGGCTACTTCAGGAACCTCGACTGTGTGTACAGTATAATACAAATAAAGGGCAGGGATTATAAGACCATAAAAATATATTATTGCTTGATTTAACCTTCTAAAATAATCAGTGTTTCTGAACACATTTCATCTCGCTTGATGGAAACCTCATGCGAGTTTTGATGCACATGTTCCTCGTAAATCTTACAATTTATTTGATTGCACACACACACACACTATTACTGTTTATTTGGGATCTTAGTAAACAAATCCATTGTTTATAGTAACATTACAGCTCATTTTCTTGTATTTAGAGATTTATTTCATTTCATTTCTTTTCATTCCTCATCAGTTCACATATAGTAACAATCTGTCTACTCCATCAGAGTCCACGCCTTCCCCTTTAACCCCTTAACCTCACGTACCTGCGCCGGACGATGGAGAGGTGAGGTGTGGTTTGGGGGAGCTGTCAGGCTGTAAGACACACCGTAGGGATACATTCCACTGCGGTGCCAGAAAAGGAACTCCGCTGGGGAGCATTAGTGCTCTGGCTTGGGGTGAGGGGATTTCAACAGAATCAGGGAATATTGCAGTGACCTCATCTCGGTTTATTGAAGGGGGGGGACGAAGGGGCACCCGGAGATTCGGTGGGATTTTCTTAAAAGCAAGCAGTTTACACAGTTAAAGCCTAATGTCTAATTTTGCTGAAGTGAAAAGCACCATTTCCTACTCAGAGAATCATTGCTTTTATACTTGTCACATTTAGAGGAAAGTCTGTCATCTATTTTATTCTTTTTTTTTTTTTTTCACTTTATGCAGATTTATTGAAAGAGATTTGATTGCTTTAGCAGATCTGCAAATTTTAGACCTAGCCCCTAAGTCTCTTTCCCCCCCCAACCTCTCTTTATCCTGGCACTGATGGAAACTCAGTCTGGATCCAGCCAAGGACAGGGCTTGCCCATGGCCGTCATCTTTATCCCTCTGATTTAACCAGCATGCCAGGGGAGCACTCAGCTCACGGCCTAATTTATGTCCACGTCTCTCTTTTTCTCCACTTTCTTTCACTCTCTCTGGGGCGGTGTGAAGGGGAAGTGAGGTGGAAAGACAAATGTAAGTCAGGACAAGAAGGCGGGACGAAGGGTTCGAAGGTTAGACCTGATGAGCAACATGGGGACGAAGGCTGGAAGAGCAGAAAGAACATGTCATGTAGGAGATTTTGGATGTCGTCAGGCACAATCCTGTTTTGTGTGAAATATAAAAGCACGGTTGCTAACGCAGGTCTTTTCTGCGTCAACCTTTTTTTTTTTTTTTACACGTGTAGAGAGAGTCGAGTCGTTTCTGCACTCGCTGTAATCCGGCTGCTGTTTATCTGGAGCTCAGAGAGCATCCTAGCAGTAAAGGTGTGATAACACGCACTAAGAATCCACTGTGATAACAGAGAAAAACACACACACACACACACACACACACACACACAGCAAAAAACATCCTCTCTTTCTATTTCACTCCTGTTTCCTCCTTCGCCTCTCTCCACCTCGGGGTTTTGGGTCAAGGCTGAGAAAGGAAACCAGTTTGGGAGACAGATAATGAGACAGATACCTTCTTCTTATCTTTAAGCTTCATGTTATCTTTACTGCTCTGTTTTTTCAGGGGATCTTTACTAAGTAGACATAGTAAAGCGGAGAGAAGCGACAGCGGGTCTCGCTGCGGTTTTGCTCGCCCCCCGAAGATCTCCTTTTCTTTAACTCCCCTCACCGAGTTGTGTCGAGGTCTTGGACTAATCTTAGAACACATTACATCGTCAGTGAAAATTTGCCTTTGAAATTCGTTCTTTCGCCTAAACTCTGGTCTTAATCAGCGTCTAGCGAAAGGCCCCGTTTGTTTCCATCTGACGGATGTTCAGCTGCGCAGTAATTAGCCTCAAAGTTCTAAGGCTCGGTCGGATTAATAAACATTTTAGGATGTTTTTCTTTTGAATTTCACTATTACTATCAGATCTCATTCCTGTATTTATAGTGCGTATTTATAATCGTGCTCAATCGGTGGAAACATTTACCATGACCATAAATACCGGGTATAAATTTGCTTATAAATCACATGTGTAATCAGTGGGGGGTCTCCTACGTTATTTACATAGAATAATTTGCGTAAATAGTTTAATTGCATCACTTCCACTCGTAATGAGGGTTTTGCATGTGCAGATCGTTCTCTATAGTGTAGATGTGGCGAGATCAGATTTCTGACAGGCCAAAACTGTCACAGAGTTATTACTGAGAACAATGGAGGATGCCGGGGCATAAGAACAAAGAAATAATTGAATTATAAACGTCGGTCTGTGAAAACCATTTCAATCAGTGACTGATGTGCGAAGTCTACAAATGTTCTGCAAATTCGACCTGTTTAAAAATCTAATAGAAAGGTAAAATAATCGAAAAAGCATCGAGGAAGCTGTTGGCTCGGCAGAATGAACGTGTAGCCACGACTTTCAATATTAAGGCTTGATGGAAAGGATAGACGCATCTGTTTGTAGCATAACTTTGAGAAACATCACATTTTCTCTCTGTATGACAGCTGATTTGTTCCCTGCTAAAACCCACCAAGGGTCATGGGTTCCAGTCAGTGTCCAGCAGGATGGTGGTTTATCTAGATGTAGGTTGACCTGCTAGTTAACATGTGAGTGTATCGCTGTTTCACGGTCCTCTGCTCCACCCCTTCCAGTTCTTCCAGTGGGATTTTTGTTTTCCAGATTTTATAAGGTAGCTCTGAACCCCAAACCTTCTCCACTTCCCTGCTGTGTGTTCTTAATGGAGCTCAGACAGACAGCATGACTGCAGCCGTCGGCCTCGCGTCGAGCACCATATATCAACCACCGATGAGCCTCATTAACCCTCCTCGTACAACTCCAAGTTTCTTTTTCTATTCTACCAGCTCCTCTTTTCTGTGTCTTCATTTTCCCATGTGTCCCATTTTCCCAAAGGGTCATTCAGGCCCGACGTGGAAGTCTAAATATGGACCTGAAACCACTTCCCGAGACCTGAACCTCTAAGCTGGAAGAGTATGTCAGAATCTATATTTCAGTCTTATTCTTAATCGTGTGCTCTATCGAGGATAGATGTAAGAGTTCAGAATTTGACACTCAGCGTGGAGTCTTGGCCATGTTTCTGAAATTAAATGTCAGTAAACGCCAGTGTGGATCCTTGTATAAACTTTTGCAGGTCCACTTAGATTCTGATTGCCCCTTCCAGTCGTTTTTTTTTTTTTGTTTTGTTTTTTTCTTTAGAATTTAATCTTTTCCCCATTTCGTCTTGGCGCAGAGGCCCAGATATGGAAAGTCTTTCTCGGTCCTATCCGTCACGGACTTTCCTCCATCCGGAGCCTGAGCAAGCGGAGCGTAGCATTAGCACTAGCTCTGTGTATCAGGAATGGATGCTTGTCATTCTCACTGCTGGTCAGGCATGTTTGCCCTGCACTTGTACAAACACTGGCCTGACAGCTAGAACTGCACTGCGCCATCTAAACCACCCAAACCTTGTTTTGTTTTATTAATTATGAAGCGTTCATTCGATCCAGGAGCACACAAGAAAATACGTAAAGAGGAAGTGTGTTTTATGATGTATGAATATGTGCTTTCGTTATTGTTACAGATGTCTTTAGCATTAGCCTTGTTAAATTTGGGAAAGCCAAAGAAAACAGCTTTCTCTGTGTGTGTGTTGTTTTTTTTTTTCTTTGCAAAAATGGTCTGCAGGTATAGAGCTTCGGATTTTGGATCAACGGACTGTGTTTAGATCTGAAAGGCAATTTAAAGGTTTTGCAGCACATCAGATCTTCGCCTGGTCACAGAGGCCCAAGTACCTTTCGGGAAAATTTGGGGCGGACGATTAAAGGTCCTGCTGGGTAACGCTAGAGGAATGAGCAATTCACTGAAATAAAAATTCTTCACTGTAGCCAGAACTGGGAGTGAAATTTAGGACACGCTGGACTCAAAACCCAAGAGGAAAAAAAAAAGGAAAGAAAACCAAATGATATAATAATAATAATAATAATAATAATAATAATAATAATTATTATTATTATTATTATTATTATTATTATAAAAACTTTTTTCTTATTTTTTGATAAGCATTAATTATTTTTAAGTAAATAAAGCTAAGGGGGGCACAGTGGCTTAGTGGTTAGCACGTTCGCCTCACACCTCCAGGGTTGGGGGTTCGATTCCCGCCTCCGCCTTGTGTGTGTGGAGTTTGCATCCCCGTGCCTCGGGGGTTCTCAGCAATATTCTCAGCAACAACTTGAGTGGTCGGTAGTTTTGGAAATATTTACATGGATTATTTGGGTTATGTCCCTATTTTGCTCGAGCTGTCATGGACTCGACGACACGGAGCGTTCTCTAAACACGTGCTTCAATAGAAGAGATAAGACAGAAGCTAAATCTGACCTTTTGTCCAAAGGAGTTAATCAATCACACATTTGTGTAGAAATAGCTTTAGAAACTGGAATTTTAAACGCCTCCTTTATTTGTATTCAATTTTATACAAAATTCCAAAACTATTTTTATTTATGGATTTAAATGAAAATAAATTCCCAAATTAGTTTGGTGCGAGGGGGGCACGGTGGGTTAGTGGTTAGCACGTTCGTCTCACACCTCCAGGGTTGGGGGTTCGATTCCCGCCTCCACCTTGTGTGTGTGGAGTTTGCATGTTCTCTCCCTGTGCCTCGGGGGTTTCCTCCGGGTACTCCGGTTTCCTCCCCCGGTCCAAAGACATGCATGGTAGGTTGATTGGCATCTCTGGAAAATTGTCCATAGTGTGTGATTGCGTGAGTGAATGAGAGTGTGTGTGTGCCCTGCGATGGGTTGGCACTCCGTCCAGGGTGTATCCTGCCTTGATGCCCAATGACGCCTGAGATAGGCACAGGCTCCCCGTGACCCGAGGTAGTTCGGATAAGCGGTAGAAGATGAGTGAGTGAGTGAGTGAGTGAGTGAGTGAGTAATTAAAGATAATAACATTTTATTGAAATACTAAAAAATATTAGATAATATTTAGTATAACTATATAGTAATATAATATTACACACATATAGTTTTAAATGTCTTATCAATCATACTATGGGAACTGTTTTAATACCTTATTTATATTTTTTAGCTTATATTTATTTACTCACGTACTTCATTTCTAATTTAGCTAAACATTTAGGTTTACCACTGGCACAAAAATCTTTTTAGTTTCTTGGCACATAACTTTACTCCCCTCTTTATATTTTTTCTCCTTGTTTTCTCCCATTAGTTTGTGCATTGTGTTAGCGGGAGTGTTAATGGGTAATGGGCCTCTCTCACACCTGTGTGTGTGTGTGTGTGTTTATGAGCGTGTGAGAAAATGCTGGTCTGGCACCTGCTCCTGCTATAGCGTACTTTTTAGACCACTTGGCATCTTTGGCCATCACACTGCTCCAGTTTCTCCTGCTGGTCCAAGTCGCCTGTGCAGCTCTGAGTATTAATGACATTCTCACCTGTGATTATCATTAGCGCACGAGATTCAGTAAAAATGTTAAAGACTTATTTTTAGCCTCAGCTTCTTTTAACGAGCGGAAAATTAAAACCATCGAAACGAATTCCAAGCCCAAAGCCGTGTTAGAACGGTTTAAATGATGCACTTTGCAGAGACGGGCCTTTCCTGCACTGTTTTAATGAGCGAGTGTTAACGGGAAGTCACACAGTCAGCAGGTGGAGGAGAGAGCAGAAGGAGAAGCTGACTGCTGCTTCACACCATCCTGAACTCTCACATCTCTCTCTCACTCTATCTCCATTTTTTTTTTCTTTCATGACTTATTTGCACCTCATCTGTGCTCAATCACATTTTTCAGCATGCAGACACTCCTGGTCTGGTCTGAGCTGAGAACTTTATAGTGCACTCGACTTCTTTTCAGTTCTCCTCGTCCCAGATAGGCTTCTGTGTTCACAGTGGGGCAGAAGGAACAGAGTCGGGTTCCGGAAATTGACGGGAGGAAAAAAATCCTTTCAGTCGCTCGTTAAATCCGACCGACTTTAATAACAAGCTCTAAATCGTGTTGTTATTCATTCGTGAAGGGTCTAATTCATATTACAGCTTTATGTTTTAGACTCGATGACCATAAGACTTTAGATTGAAACCAACATTGTCTTCAAGGTCACGAATGTTTGTACTTGCCCATGCAATGCTGTATAACTCACACAAGCAGTTCAGCCGATACGAGCATCAGCTACCTGCTGCTGAGCTAGCAAACAATGCCAAGGGCTTATGGGAAACCTCTGGGTCTTAATCACCATACCAAGCGCTAGTTTTAGACTGAGATTCAATTTTAATTGTCATATTAATTGTAGTTTTTGGAATGCTAACTATAGTTAGTTTGTATTAAATGTTCTAATAATCGCAGCTCATTCACCGGGACTGTTTTTGTTGATATGGTGAAGTTTCTTCTAAGAATAACGTTTAGTCTTTTTGTCACGGGAAAGTCTTCAGGATTGAGGATTGCACATCATATTAAATTCAAGAAAAAGTAATATAAAAAAAGGCTGTTGTTGGAAGGGACAGTTTCTCGTGGCTAACACGTATAACACATAGTTATTGCCACATATTGCTAAATCAGTCTGGTATAAGAGGAGTACATGCTCTAGGGCATGTTGTTGTATTAGAACAGCGTCACACCGACCAGACTGTTGATCAGTTTCCTATAAGAACATGCCTTAGTGTTTAACTCCTTACTAACAAGACCTTGTTAAATAATAATAATAATAATACTGTGCTGCAAATGACGCGAGTGGATGAAGCTGATGATCTTCTCCTTTCCTCTGCAGCTGGAATCAGAGCTGGAGCAATGCGAGCGAGAGAGCGCCGAGCTGCAGGAGTACGCCAACTCCGTCCTGCAGCAGATCGCAGACCACTGCCCTGACATCCTGGAGCAGGTCGTCAACGCACTGGAGGAGTCGTGCTGAACGTGACCTCGCACTCTCTTCCACTTCTCCCCCACCCCGTTCTTTTTTTTCTTCTTCTTCTTCTTCTTTTTTTGACTCAACCCTACGAGCTCAAGGACACCAGCGTGCATCTAAACCCACACTTCCAGACGCCAGACAGGAAGGAGCTGGAGTGTAAATTAGGATGCACAGCTGAACAAGCCTCGTGGGGGTCGTTCCTGCATCAGACGTCTCATGACACTGTCTCTCATCACCTACCTATCCTCCTCTGTGCTGGTTAACTGCTCCAAGTCCTCCATGTTTACAGCTCGCTCACACACACATATACACACTGAGATGAAGTGGTGTGGTGCAGTATTAAAGTAGAAGTCCATTAAGTCCATCAGTATGAGTGAAACCAAAACATCTTACCCTTAACATGAAGAGGCTCTCGCTCTCTCTCTCTCTCTCTCTCTCTCTCTCTCTCTTTCCATCTCTCTCCGAGTCCATAAATCTGCTCTCTGATGGCCTCCAGATGCAGGAGCACCGAAAACGTCCTTTTCTCTTTTTCTAAGCATATCGAGTGAGTCATGTGAATTCACTTTAGAGGCGTTTGCTCTCTACTGTATCAAATCCCATCATTCAGCACTGTAGGTCAATCCATAACCCTGTTACTACCCAGAATTCCCTTTAGAGTTGTATTTTAATTTTGCCCAAATCGTCTGGGAGAGCAGGAGAAGAACCGTCATGTTCTGAGGATTATTGCCGCTACCGTTTGTTTGTCTGAATCTTTTAAGGAAATTAGAAAAGGGATTATTATTATTATTAGCAGGATTAGGAGTAGTTCCTGACACCTAGTTTTATTACAGATATAGATATAGATATAAAAGAGAGAGAGAGGGAGGTTCAGGACAGGTGGTGTATTATGTAAATTGTATAGTATCCTGAATAAGCGTTTCACCCAAGTGACTGTTACTTCTGCTGTTTGAAAATAAGTCAAATCGCTCTTATTTCAAAGGGGGGGGTTTCCGCAATTCTTTATCTCTATGTCTCCTGCTCTCGAGCCCCTTGTCCCCACGTACACAAGGTGAATCTTCTCACCGTTTATGATTATATGAGTCTCTATCTCCAGGGCCAAGGGTGTCTGAAAGCAGGGTCAACTCATCATAAATATTGCCTCATCAATTACTCATCCGGAGTGGATTCTCCCACAGATGAGGATGACACAGAGACGTACCCCACAGAGACGTGCTCTCGTCTCTCATCTCTCTCGGTTTCAACGTGCAGTCCTGCGTTTCATTGCAGCGATAAGCAGTGCGGTATATTTCCACGTCTGTGATCTCTGCAAGGCTTTATCTTTCTTATTAACACACACACACACAGTCATGCCACCAAACAGGTACAAGGAGACAGATAAGAGAGAAATACCTTCGTTTTACTCAAACATGGACTCGAGTGATTTTATAGCACGTATCTCTCCATTAGCCGACGAGGTAACGGTTTCTATTTAAGATCCCAAACAACACACATTAAATTGGCATGTGATACGAGATAAACTCCCTTTTTAAATCATAAACACGTAGTCAAAGACGTATCCGGATGCAAGTTACAAAGATTAAAGACGATCAACCTTAAAAAACAGCGTGTATATTACTACAGGCTCTGTTTACTTATAATTGGAGCATCGTTTTAAGAAAACTGCATGTTTTTAGATACTAATATATCTCAATAAAGAAATATAATGTTTTGAAATGTCTACAAACATAATCCCTGCTTTTGGATCATGTTCATTTGCGCACACAGTCACTAGTTTCTCAGGTGACTCTTTTTACGTCAGCAGTAGATTAAATCTAATCGTGTTTGACACCGTCGTGTATTTTTCATTTTTAAGCAGTAACACACCAAACTGCTTTTTTTTAAAAATTATTATTAAAGCAAACGTGCAAAATCAGAGTGTCTATTTTACTCAAACACACAATCCTCAGTGTGTAACATTTGTCTGGCACCTTTTTGTGCAGGCGCAATCCAATTCGCTCTTTCAGGTTTTCGCTAAATACCCAAAAACGGTTAAACTGCTTATGTTAAGATGTTGAAAGTTCAAACAGAAAACAAGACGACGTCTAAGTTCGCATTCTTCTCTCGTTATAAATGTGATCTAGATATCCTCTAATAGTTTTCTTTGTATTTTTAACGTCTCCCGCGGTTTATTTTGCTTGGTGGTTTAAACGGGTCCTCCTGCATTTCTGTGGGAATTCGATGGGAATTTTTAGACGAGTTGTAACCACGGGGGGTGTAAACTTTTGCACTCGACTCTATTTTTCGTACGTATAAATGAGATGATCCAAAGGTTAACGAGAGCCCGTTTGTGCCAGTGTTTAATGATGTAGTACGTAATGGTGCCTCGCTTTATGTTGGCATTACCAAGGAAACGCCCTGAGACGGCACGGCACAAACCCAAATGATTTTATTACAGTTTTTATTGCCACGATTAATCCTGATGGGTTTCTTTATGCGACAGAGCATGCACACTAATCTGGGCTTCTTTTTCTCTCGTCTCATCTCTCTCACACACACACACACACACAGAGTGCACTGTGTTTTGGCTCGGTACTCTACGGCCTCTGAAATATGGGGCTCAGTTATCAGGGCTGTGGCTGAGTATCCAAGCTTAGACTAAACACTGGCCTCTCGCACATGCTCACTCTTACACATCCACTTTTACACACACAAGCAGGATTTATGATGCACACTCTTAACGTTCCCTGATGCCTGCCTCCAGTCAGCTCCGAATTCAGTCAGAAAACAAGACCGAGTAACCAGAAACAGATCAGAGAGGGAAAGTGTTGGAGGAAGAGGAAGAGGAGGAGGAGATTCTCTCTTGCGTGTCATATGTAGTGACTCTCAGCTTCTCTCACTGACCTTCAAGTTTTTCAGGATGTTTTATTCTTCATATCGTCTAAAGCCGGCTCGGTTCGTTGTGTTTAATTCTTCATAAGTTACACGTCGCACTTTAAGTTACGGTGCCTTGCATATTTGGAAGAGTGGCAGGTCAGAAGCACATCTGCTCGTATAATTATGCACAAGGCATTGCTTTAGCTTTTTTTTTTCTCTCTCTCTCTCTCTTCTCTCCCCCTCTCTCTGTCAAGTGCATATAGAAAGGGAGGTGAAGCCTTCAAATGTTCTCTAGTGTTGTCTTTTAAAGCAATGCCATACTCAATCCTTCATCTTCTCATTTCATTGTGGAATTTTTCCATTATCTATCAGTTTGGAGCTCGCAGTCGGGTCTCCGCTCACGCCGTCTGGGAGTCGACGGTATCGCCGAGGATCATTAGAAATAAACACACAAAAACACGCCGTCACTCATCTTTTTTTTTTCTAAATCTTTTCTAATATGTGACATGATCGCAACAGTAAAGGCCAGCGCTCATCTTTGAGAGTCTGAGTTATTTGCTATTGCTCTTGTCTGTTCACTCAGCGATGAGAACACTGCCAGAGAAATTCTGCCTGGACTTGTTTAACTCTCCCCCCTACACGTACACGCATCTATATTTATATATCAGCTGATAAAGGGAGACGAATCGAGTTGAACTCCGTGCTGTTGTTGGGTTGTTTTTTGTTTTGTTTTTGTTATTTGTTTTTTTTTCCTCACAACGTCGTCTACGAAGGGGGAAGAAGTCCGTCTGAACAAAACGTCGTCGAGACGACGATCTCTCAAATACTTTCTAAGTGTCAAATAAAAGCTGTTAACACAGATCGTGAGAAGCGTTACCGTGTGGATGATGTATCGTCTCTATGTGCTCAATACTCTACTTACGTTCGGTTCTTTATCCCCACATCCTGTTCAAATGTGGGAGATTAAAAAGTGTTGTTTTTGTTTTCTTCTTTTAAATCACTAATGTTTACGTGTGTTCAGGGGTTAAAAAGCCTCCCTCCATGACTGTGCTCCACATGTGCTCGCTGATCCCTAGCCTTGTTTTAACTACTAAAACTGTGACTCTGGATCGCAGGTCAGCTTTATTCGAGCGTGAAACACAATCCGGACGCTTTTCTGTTTCCTGTCGTTTAGCGCTCGTGTTTAAAAACGACACTCACGTGTTACGACCCTTTAAGTAGCTCTCTATTAAATAGTTTACTTATCCACTCGTGTACTATCGACATTGTTTACTTAAACGCTCCGCATTTTCCATGCATCCGTCACGTCCGTTCCCATCCGTTTACAGAGAACCGAAAGAGCGTTAAAACAGCTGCTGAAGGATCAGGACACGTTCGTCTGCGTGACACCGAATGCAGCCGAGTCTACTGTTAAAATGAACCAAAGCTGAACTGAAGGCTCCTTATGTTAAGTCGTGAAGGTCAAACCAAAGACGTGCAACTTTCTGAGAGTTTTTGTATCCCCCTTTTTATTACTATTATTTTTTTTTCCTCCCTCTAATGACAGAATGCACAGATTGACCACACATTGTGAAGTCCACCAAATCGGGCTCCTCTCTTATATCTCTTATATCTTACATCCTCATTTCAGAGGATTTATAAAATATCTATAATATTGTAATTAAGTGGTTCCTTTTCCCCAGCACACTGTCACAGTCCTGGAGGGTGCCTACCCCATTTCCACCTTAATTTAATACATTTAATAAAGGAAAATATGTTTTAAAAAACAGTTCTTTACCATATCTGGGTTTCATTTGCTTCCTTATATATATATTTTTTCATGCCTTATATTTTTTCTTCTTTTTTTCCCTCTCCGTTTGTGTAAGAGCTGGAGATTTGTGTACCAAAAAAAAAAAAAGAAAACTGAAAGCTGAGCATCGTGAGACGTTATTGTGTTCATTTTTTTTTTTTTTTGTAAATACAAACACTTCGTTATCAGCCGTCTCACTCCGAGTCTTGTGGGGTTTTTATTTGTGTGGTGTTGCCATATCGACACAAACAAACACGCACCACACTCACTCGTGCAGTTCGTTTGAATGGTCTCTTATCGGGTCCTTCCTTTTACCGTGTGTGTGTGCGTGTGTGTGTTAGTGGTGTCTCTCGCACTTGTGTCTTCCTTGCAGGTCTTTCACTCATTCTGTCGCTGCATCACACATTCCACAGTGAGGATGAGATGAAGATAGAACTGAAGATAGATCTTCTGAAGAGCTCAAGTGCTTTCAGATATCCTTCTCTTTCCTTCAGGTTTAACACACACACACACACACAGACACACACACACAGACACAGAGAGCAGCAGCAGTTTTGGCCGTACAGAATCACCTTCATCTCATCTCGGTTTGTGTTCTAACAGGACGGTACACACTAGAGCCTCATACCACACCCTCATAGTTTCATACCTTTTCTTTTACTCATATCAGGAAGACGCTTAAAATGATGAACATATACACAGGAATTGTTTGTGTTATGGTTTACTTTTAATAACGTATTAAATCTTAAGTACGTCTGAACTCCAGGAGCGTTCAGATAGACATTTCTCCGGGAACAAATTCCTTTGTGTATACTCAACCAGTGTGACGGTTAATCTTTTAATATATAACCGTTGGTGATTAGATCAGGGCTATAAATGAAAACAGCAGTTTAATGTGCTTGATTTGTTTCACTTTATCTTAGCGCTCGTGACCAGACACACACACTTTGAGCAGATAAGACGAGCTTGACACACCGAAGCGACGCGTCTTTCTCTGCCTGGTCTTTAAACATTCTGTCTGAAGTTGCTTCACTTACAGCCGATTTCCTTTCCTCATATGAATACAATATTCTTTGATCAGTTTTCTCAATTCTAGTCCAGAATCCTTACAGGATTTATAACTCACAGCTTTATAACATGACCCTGAAAGTCACCATTGATAAAATGATTTTATTAATGATAGTTCTCACACTCTCACTCATCTTCTACCGCTTATCCGAACTACCTCGGGTCACGGGGAGCCTGTGCCTATCTCAGGCGTCATCGGGCATCAAGGCAGGATACACCCTGGACACACACTCATTCACTCACGCAATCACACACTACGGACAATTTTCCAGAGATGCCAATCAACCTACCATGCATGTCTTTGGACCGGGGGAGGAAACCGGAGTACCCGGAGGAAACCCCCGAGGCACGGGGAGAACATGCAAACTCCACACACACAAGGTGGAGGCGGGAATCGAACCCCCAACCCTGGAGGTGTGAGGCGAACGTGCTAACCACTAAGCCACCGTGTCCCCCTAATGATAGTTTATTACATAAGAAACATAAAGAAATTCTTCATACCAAGAAATGAAGAAACAGTTGCATAATCATTCCACCGTCTATGGAGATGTTTATCTGTAGAACGATAGCATAAAACTGAGTGTAGAGAAATTTAAATCCTAAAACAATAAAACAAACTAATTAGAATATTTATATATATTTCACTTATTTCATATTGTGTGAATAGAAAATTGTTTTTGTCATTAGGACATCATATACACACACAATGAATTTTTTTTTTATTCCACTCCTTTGTAATAAAATTCTATTTGTAGATTTGTCACCACATGCGGAAACATCAGGCTCAGCAGCTTAAAGCGTAAGAGGCGTAAGCCAGTCCTGCAGTGTGCACGTAATCTCACAGGCTGGGCGAGAAGAAAAGAGCAGTTCTGTCAGAAGCAGCTTTTTTGCAGGTCCTCGATAGCCGCACTAACCGTGCAGTGATTGGTGTCGTCGCTGCGGCCCTGCAGAGCCTCGTAACCAAACAGGAGCCTGCTGTAGAGGTCTCTCTGTTTAAAGTGTGTATGTATATATATATATATATATAGCAGCTCGTTTCTGCATCTGGTTTTAGAAGAGCGCGAGAGAGGATAAGGAGGACCGTGTGTGGGCGTGGAAATGATGTGGTTTCAGCCGTGGCAGCCAAAAACGCACTGATTGCGAGAAAAGGAGGAGAGAGAAAAGTGAAGGAAGAGAAGACGACAACAGCGACAACGACGGAGAAAAAACAGCATAAAATAATGTCCATAGGAAGGATACAGTACGCTGTGTTTCTCTAAGCTTCCCTCACGGCACGAGTATCCTAAAGGTGACACACCGTATATCTGTGAATGTAAAGGATACAATGGGGATTTTATACATTTCAGGACAATCAGAAAGTGAACTGATGGGTTGGAGGTGATTTACAGGGTGTAAAGATCCCCAGGGGGCACTAAATATATTTACAGTTCTCAAATATAATAATGACAGATCAGGAACTGCTTGGATTTTTTGGGTTTTTTTTCTTTTCCAGTTACTGGCTGCAAATTTCCAGATGTAACTTTAATTCTGCCTGTACTCCTGCTGTCCCTTTAAATTGGGCAGGAAACCATCAACACCACTTTATAATCTTGCCGTCCTCTGTAATAAAGGTCCTTAGAAATACGCTCTTTCCCGCTCTTTTCCCATCGTTCGTATACCATAAACATCTAAACCTGGAAATCATTTGAAATGAATGCTGTGGATTTTGTAGATTTTTTTTAATATTATAAACGTTATATATTACTTCTAATGAACTAAACTTTAAAGTTTTTTCAACTTGTCCCTGAAGGGAAAGTCTCAAAGGTTGTTTGTAGATTCATTCATTCATTCATTTTCTACCGCTTATCCGAACTACCTCGGGTCACAGGGAGCCTGTGCCTATCTCAGGCATCATCGGGCATCAAGGCAAGATACACCCTGGACGGAGTGCCAACCCATCACAGGGCACACACACACACACACACTCTCATTCACTCACACAATCACACACTACGGACAATTTTCCAGCGATGCAAATCAACCTACCATGCATGTCTTTGGACCGGGGGAGGAAACCGGAGTACCCGGAGGAAACCCCCGAGGCACGGGGAGAACATGCAAACTCCACACACACAAGGTGGAGACGGGAATCGAACCCCAACGCTGAAGGTGTGAGGCAAACGTGCTAACCACTAAGCCACCGTGCCCCCTGTTTGTAGATTCCTTAAAAAAAACAAAAGATGCTGCTAGTGAAGCTTCAGGGTCGAACCCATTAATGAAAATATTAGATATTAATGAATGGTGAAGACTATACAACAAAATGTATTCTTGTACGTTCGGAATGTAATATTTAAGAATGTCTTAAAGCCCTAAAAGTTTCTTCAGATCGATCTTATGATCTTAAAATCAACCCTGGAATCGAACGTTTCATTTCTGGTCAGTACATCTTCAAAAGTCAGAATGGGGGAAACTCTCAACTCAGGGACTGAACATGACATGGTTGTTGGTGCCAGATGAGCTGGTTTAAGTGTTTCAGGAAAAACAAAGTGCATGGAGAGAACAGTAGTTCTGCAGATGTGAACTCCGTGATGATAAGAGGTAAAGGAGTATTGGGCCAGACTGATTTGAGCTGAGAAGATGGCTACGATAACTCAAAAGAACTCAACCGTCCTGAACAGAAACACACCTCAGAACACACAACACACCAAACCTTGAGGCGGACGGCCTACGACATCAGAAGACCACATCTGGTTCCACTCCATTTAACCAAGAGCAAGATTGTGAGGCTACAGTAGGCACAGGAACTGAAACTGGACAGTTATAATAGGGGGTGAAACAAAAACACAGCCAGGTGACGTGTCCGGTTTCGGTGAGCCTCAGATTCCTGGAAACTTACTCATATTTGGTGTTTACACAGGAATCGTCTACATTATTAAAGAGAATAATCAAGAAGAATTACAGTAGTCTCTGGTGAGAAATATTAGTTATATTTTTTACTGACTTTCCCCAATCATTGTTTTTGTTTTGAAGATTATTGTCAACAACAATCTTCAGTTGTTTTTATCAGATGATGTCTTTGACTGATGATGATGATGATGATGATGATGATGATGATTGGGGTGTAAATGTGCTGATTTTTAAAAACCTCCATCCATCTATCTCTCTATCCAATCTCTAAACCGAATAACCTTGCGTCTGTCCCAGGGGACACTGGGCACGGGGCAGCGTACACCCTGGACAGCATGCCAGTCTACAACAGGGCACACTCACACACACACTCACTCACTCACTCACACACACACACCTACCTCTTATTTCCTTCTAATTTGTAATAGACATGTTTTTTATAACTTTCCAAATATTATCATCATCATCAATAATACTTATTCTCAATATATATATATATTTTTTTGTGTATTTCTGTTGAAAGCTTAAAGTCAGACATGAGATGGACGTGACAGATCAGACAGTTTTGTGTGATTCAAAGGTGTGTGTGTGTGTGTGTGTATGCCTGTGTGACTCGTAGATCTGTCTACACCTGTTAAACTGTTGCGTTGAGTATTATCAAGACCTGACGCAGACGAGCTCCTGCTATATTCATCAACATCGAGTCTTACGGTGATGTGACTAAAGGAGTGTTTCTCAAAGGAAGCTCCTCATAAAGCAACTTTTATTTGAAAACCTAAGAGCCAAAATGTTTTCTCTGGGATGCAGAGGTTAAGCTTGGGTTTGTGTGTACACACCTAGGAAAAAGTTTTCCTTGAGGGCTCTTTGGATGAATAAAAGTTCTAAAATATTTCTGCTTGCAAACAAGATGAATGTCTTCATTTGTTTATTAAGCGCTTTATCCCTTGCACATCCACCGGGCGTGAAGTGGGAATACAGCCAGTTTGAGACGGTGGTCCATCACAGAGCACCGTACACACATTCACACTTCTATTCACACCAAGATTTTCAGGTCTGTGTACAGTCTGTTTCAAGGCAGTTTCAAGCCTTCAGTCCACCGAGCGTTACATTTTTTTCCAGAGAACACAAAGAGACCATGTGAAAATCCACACAGACAGTAACCTGAGCTCAGGATGGAACTGGGAACTCTGGAGCTGTGATGTGGCAACGTTACCCTACCCACCATGCACCACCAGGCCAATCTGTACAATCTGTCACCTGTATTTCTACATCACAAGACCAGACGTGTTCATCAAAATGCTGTCATGACACCATTTAAATCCAAATAGCAGAGAAGTCAAAATTAAGTTAGAAGAGTTAAGGAGAAAAAAACAAGGAACACTGTCTCCTGGATGGAAGCTGTTTCCTGAGAGCTGCACTGACTGTAAATTACTAATTATTGTGTGTGTGTGTGTGTGTGTGTGTGTGTGTGTGTGTGTGTGTGTGTGTGTGTGTGTGTGTGTGTGTGTGTAACATCATAGAACTGGCCTATGGGATGTTAAAACACACTAGTTTGGGACACACGTGAAACATTTTTGGCTGCAGTATCCAAGAAGACTCTCAGGACGTTTCTGTGTCGGGTCGCGTCCCAAACCGCACGGTACTGTACAAACGAGCGCGCACAACTATCAGGCTGTGTGTAGCATGAAGTCACCCTGTTTAGTGAAGCAGTACGCGGTTGGAGAAGCAGCCTGTAAAGAGGAGGGCAGGCCTATTCACAAACTCTCACATCCAAACCCATTCAATCTCTAACTCAGTTCACTTAACGCTGGAAAGCGGGGACGCGCATTTATCCCGGCTGTGCAGAGAAACTTTGGTGAACTTGTCCCATAAAAGCCTGGAGATCAAACAGGCTGCGTGTAGGTTTGATGATTTACTTCTAGTTGGAAAAGACCATGAGATCAGCTCTCTTGGTTTATTCTTTACTACTTTGCGGCTGATTTTTTCTATTCGTATTGGAGCGAATCTGATTTCTCGGGAACGCGCCGCTCCTCGTGTTTAAAATCACCACAACACTTCAAAGTTCACACACGTTTGGGTTCCACCTGTTGCGTTGTAGTGTTGTCTCAGGACGTGGAGAGGAGAGGATCAGAGCTGAGGAACTGAGGAGCAACACAGTGAACCGACTGCAAACTCCTGACTGCTGGCGCACAGACCTCAGTCTTTACCTCTCTGTTTACCTCTCTGTTTACCTCACTGCAGCTAAACAACAACAAGCGCCCGGAAAAACGGATCACAACAAAGAAGTCCCATCTAGACCTTCCCAGGAGTATCATTTCACTTTTTCTGATACTTTGTGTAAGAGCTTCTGGAGCTTGGAGAAAGTTTTGGAAAGCGGCGCACGGACCACGACGCACTTTCTGTTCCTCCTGCGACCGACAAACAAGTAAGATACACTTTAGGAGCTCTTTACTAACTCTTTAAACTCTTGTGTGTGTGTGTGTGTGTGTGTGTGTGTGTGTGTGTGTGTGTGTGGTCAGAGTGCATTGCATTTTGCGCGCTCAATGCTGGACAAATTGTAGCACAAAATTGTTCCTACTTTTTGCCCCACGTTCACACCGTGTGCACATTTATTTTTTTCACCCCCTACGTTTTACAATATAATTCATATCTATCCGCTTCCCCCAGATTATGCTATGGATCATGGAGCTTTACTCAGCATTACAGAAGCAAATATAAACTTTAGCCTCAGTGTAGAATTTTACATGTTTATTTATTTATTATTTAATTTATAATGGATCCAAAAGTAAGTAAAGTCTCGTTGTATATTCGTGTCCGAGACTGAGAAATGTGTGCTGTTTAGATTACAGGTTTAAGCAAATCCGTCTGTTTTCTTTGAAACAGACTTCCAGTGTCAGATGGTCTGCATTTTCCTCTCTTGAACTAATTTCTAATCGAAGCCACCCGAGTTAAATGACAGCCTGACTTCTGGAGAGGAAAAAAAAACATCAGTGCTGTAAGTCAGTTTGACTTGGGTATAAATAAATCTGTAAAACCTGAAATTTGTGTGTGTGTGTGTGTATGTATATATATATATATATATATATATATATATATATATATATATATATATATATATAACTACATGTGTGCACTGGTACATATGTCCAGACCAACAAATTTAGGCTAAAGTTAGTCGTTATGAATCACAGCATCACATTTATAAAAAAAAAAAAAAAAAGGTACTGAACTACTGTGACTGAAGTACTTCACAATACGACCACAACATATTCACCTCAATTTTACACTAAGAATGATTAAGTTGTTATTTATTTATTTATTTATTTATTTATTTATTTATTTATTTATTTATTATCAGCTTTTTCCATGATCCTAATTCAGCACAGCTCCTGATTTAAGTCTGAAGTTTTCTAATCACGTGAACAGAAGAATCAGGTGTACTTTACTCACTAGCACTTACAGTAGGGTTTCATGCCAAAATGCAAAAGCAAAAGTTTTTAAAGTTTTAAAAGCAAATAAGTTTCAGCTACTTTAATAGATTATTAGACGAGATATTTAATCAAATCGCCTGTTCCGGGTTTGTGTTCATTATCTCTTATGTTTTTAAGAAGTTAGTCTTTCTGAAACATCATGTTCCGTGTGCAGTATCACTTTATATCATTCAATGTTATCGGAATTCTCAAGCACCTTTCTGTACATTTTGTATGTACATTTTATTTATAAATGTTTATATATATATATATATATATATATATATATATATATATATATATATATATATATATATATAAACTTTGACACAAAGTAACCCTAGAGAAGGAATTTGACATAAAAGTTAGGCCTTTATGTTTAGCTGTATAAATATTACACTGTTCTCACAACAGTTTGTATGTCTTTCCAAGCTGCTGTCACAATGTTATTATAAATCAATAATAATCTTAATGCTCTAGTCTGCTTTCAGGTCACTGTTTACTCGTGTAAATGTCAAGAAATGGTGTTGCTCCGTAAAGGCTGTGTCTCAAACCATGTGTTGTGTGACGCACTCTGTACTCAACTTTCTGCCTGCATACCGTCTTAAATCGAACACTAAAGAGAAATGGCAAACACCGAGCGAACTGGAAGACCGTGTGGTCATAATCCTCATACGTTTGCATCTGTGGTGTTCTTGTTTAAAAAAAATAAATAAATAAATCTGAACTGTAAAAGCTCCACCTCTTTCTTTATAAAGAGCAGCGGGGGAAAAAACATCCAGTGTTTTCACCTTTCCACACATTTCGGCCGTTCGAGCAAAATAATAATGTTTAAACAGTTTAAAAAATCTGAGCTGGTGACCTTGTGCTGGAGTCATGAATCTATGAGACGTGGCTTTATTCCTGAAGGTTTTGTCCTGTGTATGGTCTCAGGATAGTGTGTGTGTGTGTGTGTTAGAGCTTTTAGCTCTTCATCTTCAAGTCATCTTCATCCTCTCTCTGTCTCTTTGTAAACGTGTGTCTGCAGGGTGTAATGTAGACCGTGAGTGTGTGAACACACAGAGACTTTTTACCCTGTAGCCATCAGCACACTCAAGATTTTTTGCTAAACCTGTACACAAGAGGATTTCTGACAGCATTCGAAACAGGATTATAAAGGAATCCTGCTGTTTAGGATTTTAGCATTCCACTCACTCATCCAGCCACCCCTTGACACCCTTCTCACCCCCTCCTCCTCTCTCCAATCCCTCGATGCGTTGTGTGACAGCAGGACCAGGCTCCTAATGACCCTCAGATCCGCTTTCCATTCCTAGCTGACAGCTGAAAAGCCTACAACTTGTCTCTGTCTAGAAATCAGTCTTGTTTGAATGAGCTATGTTTTGATTTGAGATGTGATCTGGTGTAATAGATGATAATAATGATGATGATGATGATGATGATGATAACCATTTTACATGTCTGCATACAGACAGAAATATAATTTGCATTCAAGGGGATGCAAAGAATGATGCTAGCACTTAACTGGATGGAGGGATGGATGGATGGATGGATTCAGTGAGTAAGAGCTTGTTGAAAGACGTTCAGGTTTTGCACGCTATGCACGCGCTTTTTAATTATTTATTTTATTCTATGTTCGTCTCTATGTCGTCTTTATGTCGTCTCTCGAGTCTGTGGAATGTGATGCGTGGGAAGGCTGATTAAGACATTGATTCATTTAATGAAATGTTTGAGCTGTGTAGAGGAATGAGGAGCTGTAGACGTTGGCCTGGTTCTGGAAAACCTCTCCAAAGCTGATTCCGGGAGATAAAACCGTCAACAGCACACCTGCACAACACAAGGCGACCTGCCTCCCTACAGTGTGTGAACACACACACACACACACACACACACACACACACACACACACACACATTCTTCTCCACTAAAACCAGGCTAGTGCATCCTTGTCCTCCCTGTGTGTCCCCATGTTCAGCTATTTAAGATTCATTATTGAGCCTAAGCTCAATCTCTGTGAACCAAATGTGAACCACAAAACCTCAAGCAGACCCTCACACCACACTCAGCCTGGGGTTCCTCTTTATGCTACTAAGCATGGATTCAATTCACAGACATAAGCAGCAGGAGTACAACACAAACACCACCGCCCCATACGCCTTAGAGCTTTTGTAGCCATGAAGCTCTCGCTCATAGGCCTTTCTACAACACTAGAGAGTGACGGATGAGGGCATTGCCAAGCCCGGTGTTAAACTTAAGCCACTCTACAATCGGAGGACTGAAGAAAAGCCTCCGTCGTCTCTCACACTGACAGACACGGTGCAGCCTGGGGCCTGAACGCTCCTGGGTCAGACATACACGTGAGAAATGAGACACGTGGTCCTGTGGATTAGGGGTGAGCGAGACACCAAGGATATCACAGCAACATACTTCAGGACGTTTTTGATAAATATGTTTACAAAAATGTACAGCTTATTATTATTATTATTAATATTATATTGCATGTAATAACTATTCATATGGAATTTCAGCATATATTATTCGTTCCTTTCCTTTATCCACATTAGATTTGGCTCTTTCACTTAGGAGATTAAGGCTTGTGTAAAATCTTTTAAAATACATAACAAGATACATGAATTTCAGATCCATACGGAAATGTTTGAGGGAGAAAACACTAATATTAGAACAGGGAAATTTTAGACCTGGTTGCTTTAACCAGAAGGTTAAAAATCAGACAAAAGAACAGAACAGAACAGAACAGAAAGTCCACAAACACAAACCTAAGAATATATGGAGCTTAAAATTCTTTGCATGAACATTGGAGTGGTCCAAGATTCTTTACAAAGTGTCTCCAAACGTATTAAACTTTATAGGAAGTGACTCAGAGCTGTGTTTTCCTCCATAGGAGGCTTCGGGGTGGCAGTAATATTCAAACATTTATAGTTTATCATATATTACTTATGAGGTGCTTTTGGTATTATATAGACATTTAACCCCTTTGTGTAAAAGCTGCCAATAATATTGATCTTGGCCATATTTTAATGTCTAATCAGCTAATTGTGGAGTAAGTTCTAAGAGTATTGGTGATGCTGATATCTCAGAACAGGAAGTATTGAGCTGTACATATGTACAGTTAATGACGGATGTACGGTCGATCTGTTAGTGCTGTAATAGTGAGAATCCCACAGTTGCTGCTGTTACAGTGATACAGACACAAAAACATCTGTTTCATGTCCACATTAATCAGCGCTTCATCACTCATTCACCACCGTCATGTCAGAGTCGAACACCTGATCCACAGCCCTGTGACTGTACAGTCCGCTTTAACACTGAAGACGTTAAAGAAATGTGTGTGTGTGAGTAATGGTGTGTATGTTCAGTAATTAGAGAATGCTGCAGTCTGTGGTATGTTAGTGCTTAGCATCGCTGAGACATGTCCTGTTCCTGTCCTGTCAAGGTTTTTTTTTTAAACTCGTTCACATCTGTGAGTGTCTGCGGTTACATTGATTACATCTATTTACACGTCAGGCAGTGCACGTATACACACAACTACACATATATTGTATGTCTATATGTTTATATACTTACCTGGCAGAGACGATGCTATCAATGATCAAGGAGATGGTTTGCTCAAAGCAAGGCTTGGACTTTTCACTCGGGCTGTACTGATCTTCTTTAGTTCTCTAAATGCAGGAAGCTTGACTCCATAATTTCTGATAGAGAGGGACTGTGTTTGTGCTTAACCTGCTTAACCAAGGCCCTTAACCCTCTCTGCTCCAAGGGCCCTGTATCACGGCTGACCCTGTTCTCTGACCCCAACCTCCAAAGCTGGGATATGTGAAGAAAGAAGAATGTCACTATACTGTAATGTAGATGTGACCAAATAAAGGCAGCTTCTTCTCTCTCTATATATATATATATACGTATATATATATATATATATATATATATATATATATATATATATATATATATATTGTTTACTATGATATATTTTTATTTAATTGCACTATATAGTGTACTGCATATGTATATAGTGTAGTCTATGTTTATTGTGTAGTGCAGTGTATATTTGTATATAGTAGAGTGTAGTGTATATGTATATAGTGTAGTGTATGTTTATAGTGTAGTGTATATGTATATAGTGTAGTGTATGTTTATAGTGTAGCGTATATGTATATAGTGTAGTGTATATGTATATGGTGTAGTGTATATGTATATGGTGTAGTGTATGTTTATAGTGTAGTGCAGTGTATATTTGTATATAGTAGAGTGTAGTGTATATGTATATAGTGTAGTGTATGTTTATAGTGTAGCGTATATGTATATAGTGTAGTGTAGTGTATATGGTGTAGTGTATATGGTGTAGTGTATATGTATATAGTGTAGTGTACTGTATATGTATATAGTGTAGTGTATATGTATGTAGTGTATATGTATATAGTGTAGTGTATATGTATATAGTGTAGTGTATGTTTATAGTGTAGCGTATATGTATATAGTGTAGTGTAGTGTATATGGTGTAGTGTATATGGTGTAGTGTATATGTATATAGTGTAGTGTAGTGTATATGTATATAGTGTAGTGTACTGTATATGTATATAGTGTAGTGTATGCTTATAGTGTAGCGTATATGTATATAGTGTAGTGTATATGTATATAGTGTAGTGTATATGTATATAGTGTAGTGTACTGTATATGTATATAGTGTAGTGTATGTTTATAGTGTAGCGTATATGTATATAGTGTACTGTAGTGTATATGGTGTAGTGTATATGGTGTAGTGTATATGTATATAGTGTAGTGTACTGTATATGTATATAGTGTAGTGTATGTTTATAGTGTAGCGTATATGTATATAGTGTAGTGTATATGTATATAGTGTAGTGTACTGTATATGTATATAGTGTAGTGTATGTTTATAGTGTAGCGTATATGTATATAGTGTAGTGTAGTGTATATGGTGTAGTGTATATGTATATGGTGTAGTGTATGTTTATAGTGTAGCGTATATGTATATAGTGTAGTGTAGTGTATATGGTGTAGTGTATATGGTGTATTGTATATGTATATAGTGTAGTGTATATAGTGTAGTGTATATGTATATAGTGTAGTGTATATGTATATGGTGTAGTGTATATAGTGTAGTGTATATGTATATAGTGTAGTGTATATGTATATGGTGTAGTGTATATGTATATAGTGTAGTGTACTGTATATGTATATAGTGTAGTGTATGTTTATAGTGTAGCGTATATGTATATAGTGTAGTGTAGTGTATATGGTGTAGTGTATATAGTGTAGTGTAGTGTATATAGTGTAGTGTATATGTATATAGTGTAGTGTATATGTATATAGTGTAGTGTATATGTATATAGTGTAGTGTAGCGTATATGTATATAGTGTAGTGTAGTGTATATGTATATGGTGTAGTGTATATGTATATGGTGTAGTGTATATGTATATAGTGTAGTGTATATGTATATAGTGTAGTGTATATGTATATGGTGTAGTGTATATGTATATAGTGTAGTGTATATGTATATAGTGTAGTGTATATGTATATAGTGTAGTGTAGCGTATATGTATATAGTGTAGTGTAGTGTATATGTATATGGTGTAGTGTATATGTATATGGTGTAGTGTATATGTATATAGTGTAGTGTATATGTATATAGTGTAGTGTATATGTATATGGTGTAGTGTATATGTATATAGTGTAGTGTATATGTATATAGTGTAGTGTATATGTATATAGTGTAGTGTATATGTATATAGTGTAGTGTATATGTATATAGTGTAGTGTATATGTATATAATGTAGCATACTGTATATGTATATGGTGTAGTGTATATGTATATAGTGTAGTGTACTGTATATGGTGTAGTGTATATGTATATAGTGTAGTGTATATGTATATGGTGTAGTGTATATAGTGTAGTGTATATGTATATAGTGTAGTGTAGTGTATATGTATATAGTGTAGTGTATATGTATATAGTGTAGTGTATATGTATATAGTGTAGTGTACTGTATATGGTGTAGTGTATATGTATATGGTGTAGTGTATATAGTGTAGTGTATATGTATATGGTGTAGTGTATATGTATATAGTGTAGTGTACTGTATATGGTGTAGTGTATATGTATATAGTGTAGTGTATATGTATATAGTGTAGTGTATATGTATATAGTGTAGTGTACTGTATATGGTGTAGTGTATATGTATATGGTGTAGTGTATATAGTGTAGTGTATATGTATATGGTGTAGTGTATATGTATATAGTGTAGTGTACTGTATATGGTGTAGTGTATATGTATATAGTGTAGTGTATATGTACATGGTGTAGTGTATATGTATATATTGTACTGTATATGAATATAGTGTACTGTATATAAATATAGTGCACTGTATATGTCTGATGTCTGTTTTTTGTATATTGTATATTGTACTATAGGCTGATGTGTTGCTACAGTACTGAGTTATAGAGTCTGGCAAAATGGCATTTTAACAGACTTTATTCTAATGTATTTCGATAAAGTTGCTGTATAACAGACTATAATAAATAAAAACTCTCATAAATCGTGATAAAATTTCACATTGTGTGTGTGCATGTGCACGTGCATTTGTGCCATAATATACACAGATATTGTGTGTGCCATAATATACAGATATATATATATAGTGTGTGTGTGTGTGTGTGTGCACGTGCCATAATATACAGAGATATAGTGTGTGTGTGCACATGCCATAATATACAGAGATATAGTGTCTGCATGTGTGTGCCATAATATACAGAGATATTTTGTGTGTGTGTATGTGTGTGTGTGTGTGTGTGTGTGTGTGTGTGTGTGTGTCCCATAATATACAGAGATATTATGTGTATGTGTGTGTCCCATAATATACAGAGATATTATGTGTGTGTGTGCGTGTAAACTACATGAAGCTTTTTGTTTTATTGTTCAGCAAAGAACAGTTGTTTTTGTTTAAATGTGCACAATATGTAATTCTAATGTATATTATATTTATCCAAGTCCAAGTTTAATATATTTTGACTAAATGTAACTTTTCCACCTGACAGATTTTTGTAGTCCTAACTGAGAATGAGGAGAAGTGATCGTGTACTTGTAGATACACACGGTTAATCCTTAAGAGATCTTTAGCTGTATGTAGAGGCTTTACTTTGAGAAAAGTTAAACTCAAGTTTCTTTTTATGAAGTTTCATCCAAAACTATAGAAGAAATATTTTGTCCTTGAGAAGCCCTTTTATGAAGGTGTGGCTTTATTCGTAAGAATATACGAGCAGTAATCAAGAAATTAGCTGGAGCTCCAGACTGTGCTGATTGTAAAGGGTTCTGTGAGCTGTTCAGATGTTGAGTGGTCTGTTTCTGCTCCTGTCCTCGATGTAAAGAGAAAATTGGCACGTCTGCGGTTCCACATTCTTCAGTGGTTGAGGTGTGCATGAGAATATCCACCAGGATAATTATATACATGTTCTGTGTGTCTCTCATCTCTGGTGTGTTGTCAGTGTTCTGTGGCTTTCGCCCAGAGTAAACACAGCTGTAAATGCCTCCTCTGGCCAGCTGTTAATGTGTGCGTGTGCATATTCGCTCCCCGGCTCCTCTTTAACCAAGCGCAGATTGCAATAATCTATTAAACAGCGCTCGTAAAAGTGTGAAAATTACCGAGCGCTCGGAGTGGAGCTTTTACACTTATGGACTCGCCTTGTTGTTTTAGTTACGAATCTGATGGAAGAGTCTGTGGAGACGCTGCCAAGCGTTATACGTTAGAAACAAAACAACGGCCCGATGTCAAGCGGAGTTATTATCACCCTGAAGTTGATCGTCTTCCAATAACAGCAGTGTGTGAACTTTTCATTTATTAAAACCGGTCGAACATTTTATCCGTTTATAGTTACTTTATTATTCTGTTATCACTTATATTATAGCAGCTATAAATGATGGTTCCAGTTTCTCCGTCCTCCAGTTAATAAGCCTGAAGACTTCACCATGTCAGAAAGTTATTCCTTTAAACTCTTTCCATGAATGTTATATAAAACTTCACTTTCTATTGTTACACAAATGTTATTAATATGTCAGACACATCGGCATGAAGCTGCACTACTGTCAGCGCTGCTGTTATAGACAA